>NW_023606461.1:0-60001 GCF_013339745.2 Dermacentor silvarum
ACGTTTAAAATCTACAATCAATCCTAAAAACTTGTGCTCTTTGCTCACAGAGAGCGCATCTCCTTTGATTGCAATACTTGGGACTGGCGTTACGCCTCTCTTGTTAGTAAAGAGTACGCAAGTGCTCTTCTGGGCATTTACCTTAACACCATTTTCATCTGCCCATTTGGACAATTTGTTTATTACAAGCTGCACTTGTCGTTCGTAGATAGCAATATTGCATGACTTGAAGGCTATTTGCACATCGTCGACATAAACGGTATAAAACATTGTTCGTGGAATGACTGTGTGAAGGCAGTTCATTTTTACAATAAACAGGATGGATGGATGGATGAGGCTGAACCCTTTAAATCGGGCGGTGGCATACGCCACCTAGCCATGACTATTAACATAATTTGTACTTTGTGGTGGGTGAAATTTCACCCCTGCCTTAATTTTATCCACCAATCAGATAACCTCTGTTTGGTTATTTCTACCCGCTTAAAGTCTATTTTGCCTTCACTGTCCCTAAACCCCAATGCTTTGAAAAAATCAGCCCCGTTGCCTTGCACTGTAGGGTTAAGCCCCTTACAGAAAAGTATGAGGTGTTCAGCCGTTTCCTCTTCTCCACACGCACAGCACAACGTGTCTATACCTTGGTACTTGACTCGGTACATCTTAGTCCGCAATACTCCCGTCCTGGCTTCAAACAACAAAGAGCTTCCCCTAGAATTATTGTAGATATTTTCTTTGGCAATTTCTTGCTTGAAGGTTCGGTATGTGCCCAGTGCTGATTTCGTCTGCATCCCTGTTTTCCACAGACCCCTCTCTGTTTCCTTAACCTTTTACTTAACCGCTGTTTCCTGATTTGCACCCCTCCTGCAGTCAAAATATTTGATTGACAGTTTTCTGGTCAGCTTCCTCCATTTTGTATCAACATTCCTCATGTACAAATAACTGAAAACTCTCCTTGCCCACCGCTTTTCTGCCATCTCTCTCAATCGCTCCTCAAATTCTATCTTGCTGCTGGCTTCCCTGCCCTCGAATGACGTCCATCCCATGTCACCCTGTACCCCCTGATTTGGTGTATTTCCGTGTGCTCCCAGAGCCAGTCTACCTACCCCTCGCTGCTTAACTTCCAACCTTGCTCGAACCTCTGATCTCATGCACAGGACCGCATTGCCGAAAGTCAAACTAGGAACCATCACCCCTTTCCAAATCCCTCTCACCACTTCGTACCTATTGTAATTCCACAGTGCCCTATTTTTCATCACAGCTGCATTTCTGCTACCTTTAGCCGTCACATATTTTTCATGTTCCGTTAGGTACTCAGCCCCATTGTTTATCCACACTCCAAGATATTTGTACTTATCCACCACCTCCAGCGTAACCTCCTGTATCCTATGCTCGCTGCCCTGATTATCATTAAAAGTCATGACTGCCGATTTTTCTTTACTAAACTTCAAACCTAAGCTATCTCCCTCTTTACCATCATTAATCTCTGCAAGTCTTCCTTGCTGTCAGCCATAAGTACAATGTCATCTGCATACATCAGTCCTGGTAATGACTGTTTAATCCATTCTCCCTGCTTGAAATAGGAAAGGTTGAAGCCAAGTCCGCTCCTCTCTAATTTTTTCTCTAATCCTTGTAAATACAGCATGAACAACAGAGGTGACAGAGGGCACCCCTGCCTAAGCCCCTGCTGTATCTCTATAGGCCCAGATACCTTGTTTTCCCATTTTATAAGCACCCTGTTACTTTTATAGATATATTTTAAAAGATTTCTTACTCCATCTTCCACCTCTAGAGTGCCCAGTATGTCCCACAAATCCTTTTGGATTACACTGTCATAGGCTCCCTTGATATCCAGAAAGGCAAGCCATAGGGGCCTGTGTTCCTTTTCTGCTATTTCAATACACTGTGTCAATGAGAACAGATTATCTTCTAACCTTCTTTGTTGTCGGAACCCATTTTGTAGTTCCCCCAGCACCTCCTCGCTCTCCACCCATGCCTGCAGTCTGTCCTTTATAATCTGCATCACCACCCTGTAAACCACTGACGTCACTGTTATGGGACGGTAGTTGTTTATGTCGGCTTTGTCCCCCTTTCCCTTATATATCATGCTCATCCTGCTCAGTCTCCACCCGTCAGGGGCTTTACCGTCCATTATCATTTTGCTCACTGCCTCTCTTAATGCTTTCTTAGATTTTGGGCCCAATGTCTTTATCAACATAATTGGGATGCCATCAGGACCTGTCGACGTGCTACTAGGAACCCTCTTCTCTGCCCTTTCCCACTCGCTTTGTGCCAGTGGAGCCACTGCACTGACTAGCCCATCCTCACCTGATTGAGGACATGCTATGTTTCGTTCTTTAAATTTTCTGTCATCATTGTTCTTATATGTTCCATTGCCTCATCTCCCTCTAGTCGAACACCTTGAGCTGTAACTATAAACCTCTGCTCTAGGCTAGTCTTATTACTCAAGGAGTTGAGATGTTTCCAAAGTTTCTTCGCTGCTTTTCTATCCTTTTTGTTTACTTCTGACAACCATTAGCTCCCCTTTCTTCTGATCTTCTCATTGATCAAATTGTATGCTTCCCTTCTACAGTTTAAGAAGTTTCCATTTTCTGCCTACATCAGCTTCTGGTTCACCCCTCTGCTTTGAATATCTGTGTTCCCTGGATGCTTCCTGGCGTTTCTCTATGGCCTTCTTAACCTCCTCATCCCACCAGCTCTTGGGTTTACGTATTCTGTTCCCTTTTGTCCTGACTCGTACCTTAGTAAGCTCTAGCTCAAATAGTCCTGTTAAATTTGCATATGTCCATTCTGTTTTGTATCCTCTGAAATTACTTCCTCAATTTGCTGGGTTGCTATTTCAAGCTGCTTTTCCGAGTAAAATATCCCACCTGGTTGTTCATCTTGCCTCCTACCTACTTTCATTTCCCTTCTAAAACTCACCTTAATACGTTTGTGATCACTACCTAGACTTCTGGAGCCATATTCATCTATGCTCATTACATTTAGCCTATCGTGCATCCTATGTGACATTAGTGCATAATCTATCGTCGACTGCAGGCTCCCTACCTCCCATGTTATGTGCCCTTCACACTTCTCAGTACTGTTGCATACAACTAAGTCATGCATTTCACACATATCCAGCATCATGTTGCCTGTTGAGTCTGTGTACCCGTCCATGTCTTCTATGTGTGCGTTCATATCTCCTAGTATAATAATCTCGCACCCTTCTCCTAGCTCATTAATGTCACTTGATATGCATTCCAGCATTTTTTTGTTTTCCTCTTTGGCATTTGCTCCTGTCCACAGGTATACAAAGCCAAGGAGTGTCTGCTCTCCTGCAACTTTCCCTTTTAGCCATAAATGCTCCTTGCATTCCTGTTTGACCCGTTGCCAGTTCATACTTTTATGAATGAATGCACCAATTCCACCCCCTTTTCTGCTGCCCTCTGTTCTATTGGAATATTCCCATGCATAGTCAGGATTACAGGGAGGTTGCTCCATGTCCCTAAGATGTGTCTCCACAAACCCGTATACCATCAGCTTTTCTTGCCTTAGTTGCTCGTCTATCTCCTCCCACTTCAGCCTATTCCTGCCACCTTGCATGTTAATGTAACCTATGTCAGAATGACCTTGCCCCTGGTGCTTATGTCTATTTCTTCTACCGATTCTACGTTTCTTGAATCTGAATCTTGGAGCCTCTCTGGGTCCGTCTTCGTCTACACTGGTGGTCTTAGGGCTCTGGGTCCCCCCAAAAAAGCCGTAGCTTGGCGCCCTATCCTACTACCTACGCTCCCGCCCGTGGCACCACTGTAGTGAATGCCATCCTGTGCAAAAGGCTGGGAGCCAGACTCGTACACTTCCCGGTTTACCTCCATTATACCGTACCCAAGTGGTCTGCTCAGACCCCTAATGACCCGGTTAGCCTCAAGCACCCTCCATTCCATCGCGCAAGCCTGGCCCCGGACATGTGGGATTGTGCATATGGTCACATGCACTTTCGCAGAGGTTTCTCTGAGTTTACGCAACCCAACCTCTAACTGTCCGTTTAGGTTCTGGCTCCTTCCCTTCAGCACATCGTTGAGACCAGCATGGATAACGACCAGATGTTCATGCTCGAGGTTGTCCGATACATGATGATGATGATGATTTATTGGCATCCCCTTTGAAACGGGGTGGCGACAAATAGTCACCTAGCCTGCTTGATTTAATCAGGTATACTACACATGTTCTTTATCTCGCATTTTTGTATACCTTTTTCAAAAATTTAGCTTGTACCGCTGCCTATGATTTTAAGAGATCAGGTCGTATCGATCTTTTCCCTGCTTTTTTTCCACCAGTACTCTAATCGTCTCTTGCTGATCTCTACGGCTGATCTGTTTATGTTTCCTTCCACTTTAAACCCAAGCGCTTCTGGGAGTTGCACGTTACCTACGGTTCTCGCTGGGTGGATCCCGTCGCATTCCATTAGGATGTGCTGAGTGGTCTCTGGATCTTTACTGCAGCATACACATGTCTCATCTAGTTCCGAATATTTGTTCCGATATGTTTTCGTCCTTAGGCAACCGGCTCGAGCCTCAAATAGCAAGGCACTGCCCTTTGTGTTATGGTGCAGATTTTCCCTTCTAATTTCTTTCTTCTCATTCTTGTAAATCTCCATTGTCCTTTTCGTTTCCATTCTTTGCATCCAATTCACGGTCTCTATTTCTCTCACTTTCTTTCTGATGACCCCTGGTTGTCTATTTACATTTTCGATTATCCTGTACTTGGTTGCCAACTTCCTTGACCTCTTCCTCCATTCTGTGTCCACGCTTTTCATGTAGAGATACTTGTGCACTTTAGCCGCCCATTTATTTTCATCCATGTTCCTGAGCCTTTCTTCAAAACTAATTTTGCTTTGTGCTTCTCTGACTTCAAAAGAGGCCCAACCCATGTCTCCATGCACTGCCTCATTTGTCGTATTACCGTGTGCTCCCAAAGCCAACCGGCCTACTGATCTTTGGTTAACTTCTAAACCCGCCAATATATCCGATTTTAAGCATATAATGGCATTTGCGAATGTTAGCGCTGGCACCATTACTCCTTTCCAGATTCCACGCACCACCTCATACTTATTGTGGCCCCACAGTGCTCTGTGTTTCATTAATGCTGCATTCCGCTTCCCCTTTATTTTCAGATTATCTTGGTGGTTGCTTGAGTAATTCTTTCCTTCGTTTATGTGTACGCCGAGGTACTTATATTGCTTCACTATGGGTATTACTTGCTGTTGAATTGACACCACGAAGTTACTCGTGTGTTCATTAAAGATCATAATCCCTGATTTCTCTGTGCTAAACTTAAGGCCTAGATTTGTCGCTGCGTTCCCACAGATATTCGCAAGTATCTGTAAATCTTTTTTATTGTCCGCTAGTAGCACAATGTCGTCTGCGTACATCAATCCAGGGACTTTTTGTTGCACCATTTGTCCATTACGCATGTAGGATAAATCAAAACCTAATTCGCTGTTTTCCAGTCGTCTTTCTATGCCCTTGACGTAAAGCGTGAACAACAATGGTGACAGAGGGCATCCTTGCTTCAATCCTTGGTGAATTCCCACCATTTCATTTCCTTTTCGACCTTCCCATGCCACTTGTACTTGGTTGTCTCGATATATCTCCCTCAGCAGCTCCACGAAATCGTCATCTATGCCTTCGTATTGAAGAATATCCCACAACAATTCCCTGTCTACGTTGTCATAAGCTCCTTTAATATCTAGAAATGCTACCCATAAAGGTCTTTTCTGAGCTACTGAAATCTCTATGCACTGAGTTAGTACAAACATATTGTCTTCTAAGCGTCTGCCTGGCCTGAACCCATTCTGTAGTTCCCCCAATACACCGTTTTCCTCCACCCACTTCGACAGTTTTAATTTTATGCTTGCATTGCCATTCTATATATCACCGACGTTATTGTAACTGGCCTGTACGAGCTCGTCTTATCCTTATCTCCTTTGCCTTTGTAGATGAGATTCATCTTGCTTTCACGCCATCCAACGGGAATATTCTTTGTTCTAATCACTTGCTCTATGGCATTAGTCAGCAGTGCCTTGCTTTTTGGACCGAGGTTTTTGATTAGCTGTATTGGGATTTCATCGGGTCCTGCTGCCGTGTTGTTAGGGACATTTTCTGCTGCCTTTTTCCAATAGAAGCTTTCTATGCTGAATTTTGATCTCTCAAGCCTCTCTGTTGTTGCTGGATCTGTTGTCTGAACTACACTTTTTCTCGTACCGAAGTTATGCCTGATAACGTCTGTGATGTACCGCAGCGCATCATCGCCTTCATAGACGTTACCGTCTTCATCCCTTATAGCCGTTTGTGAGTTTCTAGTTGGAGCTCCGAGTGCTTTTATATGGTTCCAGAATCTTTTTGGGGCGCCTTTGTCTCTTTTGTGAATGTTATGCACCCAACGTTCACTTGCGCATTTAATTTTCTCTTGCACGAGCTCACTCGCAACCCTTTTCTTTTCTCTGTATGTATTCCATCTAAGGAGCACCTCTTCTTCTTGTAATCCCAACTTTTTGGCTTCTCGATGAACCCTAGATGCCTCTTTACGCTCTTCTATAGCTTGTTTAATTTCCTTGTTCCACCACTTACGTGGTTTCCTCTTTCCGTGCTTAGTACAGTATGCAACTAAGCACGCCCCCTTGCAGTACACCGGTCTCTTGGGTGAAGGCCCTAGACAGAGCGTTACCCACCCTTACACGGAATGTACGATTAGAGAGATAACTTTCGATAGTGTTTAACATGTTGCCACGGACACCCATCGCCGAAAGATCTCGGAGGATTCCGTAGCGCCATGTCGTATCGTAAGCCTTTTCTAAGTCCAGGAATACTGAGAGACAAAACTGCCCTTGTATAAAGGCATCTCTAATATAAGACTCAATACGAACAAGGTGGTCTGTTGTGGACATACTTTCCCTGAAACCACATTGGAAAGGGTCTAGGATTTTGCCACTTTCAAGCACAGAGATCAAGCGCCGGTTTATCATTTTTTCAAATAACTTGCAAATACAGCTTGTCAGTGCCATTGGTCTATAACTACTGGGTAAGGATGGGTCCTTGCCTTGTTTATGTATAGGGATGATCACACTTTCCTTCCACGAAGATGGAATGTAACCAGCTGCGTACATGGCATTGAAAAGGCTTAATAGTGTTTTTAGGGTTTCAGGGTGCATGTGCTTAATCATTTCGTACAGGATGCGATCGCCACCTGGTGCGGAGTTATTGCAACAGTTAGACTCTAGAGATGCCTTAAGTTCAGCGAGAGAAAACGGTCGATTGTATGTATCATTTGGCGCACATTTACGTTCGAGGGGCTGTCGTTCTGTGCGTTCTTTGAACTTCAAGAAGTGTTTTGTGTAGTGTGATGCACTGGAGATGTGTTCAAAATGGTCACCCAGGAAGTCAGCCTGCTCTTCAGGCTATCACCTTCTGTGTTTACCAGGGGGAGTGATTTTGTGTGACGTCCTTTTAATGTGTTTACTCTGTTCCACACTTTTCTCTCGTCTGTATAGGAATTTATACTGCAAAGATACTGTTCCCAACTATCTCTCTTAGCACGTCGACGTGTTCTTCTGCCTTGGGATTTTGCCTGTTTGAAATTTATGAGGTTTTCGGCAGTTGGAGAGTCGCGAAGCAATCCCCAAGCCTTGTTTTGTTCTTTCCGCGCCTTTCTACAATCGTCGTTCCACCATGGGATGCGACGCTTTTTGGCTAGCCCGTTAGTTTGTTGGATTGATTTTGTGGCAGCCTCTATTATGAAACCTGTAAAGTAGGCCACAGCATCGTCTATGTTAAAGCCAGCAATGTCATCCTGAGCTAAATATGTTATTTCTCTGAAGAGGACCCAGTTTGCTGATTCAACTTTCCTATCTGGGAACATGTGGAGAGCATTCAGCCTGTTTTGTTACATTTATGACGATTAGGAAGTGGTCACTTCCGTAGGGGTTATTAATAATGTTCCAATCAAGGTAAGGTATTAGTGTAGCTGGATATTATGCTCAAGTCTATTGAGGAGTAGGTTTTGTGCGCAACGCTATAGTACGTCGGCTCCTTCTTATTGAGTAGACATGCATCCGAGGAAAAAAGAAAATTTTCTATTAAACGCCCTCTTCCGTCACAACGGCTGTCTCCCCACAAAGTGTTATGCGCGTTTAAATCCCCGACAACTATGTATGGCTCCGGAAGTTCATCAATGTAGTTTTGAAATTCTGTTTTCTGGAGTTGATAATTCGGAGGGATGTATATACAGCTAATAGTAATTAATTTATTGAACAACACCGCGCGAACAGCAACTACCTCTAAGGACGTACGGAGTTTTAGTTCTCGGCAGGCAACAACTCTGTCCACTAGGATAGCCACACAACCGGATGACACGGTCGTGTCATCGCGGTCTTTACGATAAATAGCATATTCTCGGAGGAAGTTTGTTTGAGTGTGTTTCAGGTGTGTTTCTTGAACACACAGCACCTTTGGATTATATTCATGTAGGAGTTCTTTGATGTCATCGAGGTTGTGGAGGAGTCCTCGGACATTCCACTGTAATATTTGTGTGTCCATTTTGAATGTGTTTTTGGCCTGTGCGTTTAAGAATATAAAGTTAGCTCACGGGCCCTTTCCAGGTGCCGTGACACGAGATTTTTCTTTTTTGGAGCGGTCGATGGAATCGCGCCGCTCCTTAGACGCTGGCTGGGCCCCACGCTTGGTGTTGTGTCCATGTCCTCTTGCGAGGCGCTGGACACGCGCTCTTGCGAGCGGTTGTTTGACGTGAAGGCCTCGTCTCGAGGGACGAGGCCTTGGAGGCCACCAGCCCGGAGGTCGATGGCCCCTTGTTCTGAGATGGCGGAGCAGCGCTAGCTGCAGCCGCCAAGGGGGCGGATGGCGCCACCGCCGGCTCACGTTGTGTGGGCCAAACAGTCGCCGGAGGCCGTTGTGGCGCTGCCCCCTGACGCGCCACGTCGGCAAAGGTGTTCTTTGGCAGGTACACTACCCGCCTGCGTGCCTCTTTGAACGATATGTTTTCCTTTACTTTGATTGTCACGATTTCTTTTTCTTTTCTCCAGGATGGGCATGATCGCGAGTATGCGGGGTGCTCCCCATCACAGTTCACGCAGTGTGGAGTATTCTCACAATTTTCAGATGGGTGTTCTTGGGCACTACATTTAGCACAAGTCTTGCGGCCTCGGCAGTTCTGTGAACTGTGGCCAAATCTTTGGCAATTAAAGCATCGGAGAGGATTGGGGATGTACGGTCTGACCCGCATCTTTAGGTATCCCAGTCTCAATGGTCTCGGGCAGCGTACTTGTTCCGAAAGTTAGAATTAGGTGCTTTGTTTCGATCTCTTTTCCATCACGCCTCATCTTAATTCTCTTGACATTGATCACATTTTGATCACTCCAGCCCTCTAGTAGTTCAGCTTCCGAAAGTTCCATAAGATCAGCATCAGAAACGACTCCACGAGTTGTGTTCATAGTGCGGTGCGGTGTGACTGTCACTGGGACATCCCCGAATGACACAAGATTTGACAGTTTTTCGTGTTGTTTCTTTTCGCGGAGTTCCAGAAGGAGATCACCGCTTGCCAGCCTGGAAACTTTATAACCTGGACCAAAAGCTTCAGTCAATGTTTTTGCAACCAGAAAAGGTGAGATCGTTTTCGCTGCCTTTTCTTTTTTCTCAGAATGGATTACATGAAATCGAGGAAAATTCTCAGTATTTCGGCCAAAAAACTTGAAAACTTCTTCGGTGCGCCCTCGTTTCAGACGGCGATCAGGGGGTGGGGGGAATGAACTTTCCGTAAGTATAGGTGAATGTTTCGGCAGCGACGCCAGCCACCCACCATGGAGCGCAACGAGGGGACGCTGCAGAGCCTGGAAAACATAGGTCCTGCAAACGCCAGCTGTACGCCGCCACTATAACCAGATATGGAATATCCAAGGTTGGCTACCCACACAAGGTTAACCCTCGCCGCCAGGAATGTTGGAAGTAAATGGAAGAGAAAAGGAGACAGGAAAGATTGAAACTGGGGGAGAAAGACGAAGATTGAAGAGAAGAACAGGAAAAGGCCACTGCCGATTTCCCCCGGGTGGGTCAGTCCGGGGGTGCCGTCTACGTGAAGCAGAGGCCAAAGAGGTGTGTTGCCTCCGCCGGGGGGCCATAAAGGTCCAACACCCGGCATTGGCTCAACTTCCAGGATCCTCTTTTCCCCGGACACGGCTAAGCCGCTCACGGCTACACGCGGAAGGGTCCAACCCTCGTGTGCTCGGGTACGTGGTGGCGCAACTCACCAAACGCCTGCTTGCGCAGACGCCCCTGCGGGGAATGCTGGACGGTCATTTGGACTAAAGCTAATATGTAGCTTGACGTGACCCAAAAGACAGGCAAGGCGATAGTGCAGCAAACAGTGTGCACACATGCACAATATTCACATATATTCCCGCTATCGCTGCAATCCTCTTAGACGAAATAGCTACGAACGGAAAAGACAAAGAACATTTGCGGCATGGCGAGTTAACAGAATTGGAAAAAGCTTTAACAGAATTCATTTAAACAACACTACAATAACAATACTAGCTATACAAAACAACGCAACACCAGCTATACAACACAGCATGAGACTGAATTTTACAAGATCAACATTTGCTAAGAAAACGAAACAGGATTTACATTATATACTCAGAACCAGACACAAAGGCAGAATAATAATGACATCAGATACATTACAAGCGACCAAAGTGTCAGCTGAGTTCTTTCTTACTGAAATTACCGCCATTTTTGTATCTGTTCAAAGTGAATGGTAGGTAATGTATTAACGACTGATGTTTATAGAGTGTTCTGAAGTACGGATTGACCATACCTCAGGATTTCTTGTGTTCGCATTAATGCGACGACGCTCTAAGGAGGCTAATTGTTTTATGTAGTTCCAAGTTCATTCTGACATGGATGGCCTAATGGATGGTCAAAACGCCTAATAGAATATTTAACATAATTACGCGAATTAACTTTTTAATTAATTATTTTACGTTAATCTTTCAATCTACGTATTATAGCCGCTGAGTTCGCAAGGCGTATCCACTTGGAACGAATTCGCAGGACTGAACCAGTTTCGAGATATTAATTTTCAAAGTGTCCGAAGAAATGCATGGGCGTTCCAGTTAAATTTTTGAGGAAAACGCTGTTTTATGCATTGAAGCACAAAAGTAACTGGCCTTAGCGCCAATATAAGACATAGTATCGACACTGGTAATAATTCGATCGCAAAAGCGGTAACATGGAAATGGTTTGAGGAGTGGTTCTTTGTATAATTTATTTTTCCTTACGCGGAAACAATGTTCGTTTTGCGGGAAAATAAAAAAAAAATGAGCGTAGCTTGCACTGGCGGCGCAATGCTAAAGAGACAGCGGAGATGATGGGCACCTAGCTAGTCCTGGCTTTTGGGATAGACTAAGCACTACAAATCATACCCAGCATTTCCCGGATTGTTTATTATTGATTGATTATCGATTAGCTATTTTGGCTGTCGATTGGCTATCGTAAGGTATTGGTCACGTATTTGGCTAGGCTAAGCACTACTAAGTCATCCCAGCATTTCCGGGAATTATTGATCGATTATCGACTAGCTATTGACTGGCTATCAATTGCTATCGATAGGCAATTAGTCCCCCACCCTGCTAGCTAGACTTATCCAGGCTCAGCTTCGCTAGTTCACAGGTGTATGTGCCATTGCGCTTGGCCCTTTCTGCATTGCTGCCAGGATCGGACCACATTTTTGGACTCGGCGGACACATTAATGATGATGATGGTGTATTGTCTTATGGCGCAAGGGCCAGGTATGGCCAAAGAGCGCCATGACAATGGTAATGTTATCGATGAATTGTGGATGGCGTGGACATAAATTCCCCAAGTAGATCTGACATGGCTGTAGAAGGGCCTAAAAAACTGTCGCTGTAAATGGCGTAAAACATGTAAGTGGTAAAATAATGACACTACCTAGTTAGTGATGTGGGCTATGGCAAATGGGTTTCGTTAAAAACGTATGATGTAACACATATAACAGTGATAGTAGGGCTTGAAGAGAGCCCTTGAGTACAGGGCCGTTAATCACTGCTAAAAATTACCTGGCCAAATGATTTTCAGGGTGTTTACTTCATTTAAGATTCTAAAACTATTTTCAGGTTAAAAAGCGGTTCATGGCTAAGAAATATGATGGGTGAAGAGGTATGTTTCACGATATGCAGAAGGGAAATACCTTTTCCTCTCTGCTTCTATAGCAGGGCACTGAATAAGAACATGGACAACTGTCAGAATATTGCCGCATGAGTTCTTCCGACGGTGCCCTAGTTGCTAGCGCCCGCATTCTTAAGCTGCTTTCTTGCTGCCGTGCCCAGGCTATCCTCGGTGACGCTCGATAAGCTTGAAAGGCCCGTTTAGCGCTTTCAGCGCTGGCGGAGGGGAGCATGGGCTTTGTAAGCCCAAATGCTTTTTCCTTTGCCTTCCTCTCTGCCAGGCATGCAACGGTGGATGCGCAGAGCGAGCGCATGGCAGTGCTGATGATGATGATAATGTGTTTTCTGGCGCAAGGGCCAGCTATGCCAAAGAGCGCCAAGACGTGGGTGTCCTGAGTGAGCAATGGTATGATCAATGACAGTGGGTAGGTGTATGGTGGCTGTAAAGGGGCCTAAATTCTGCGCACTAAAGGTGCGTAAAATACAAAATTAATAAGACCATGACAATGATGTGATAGGGCGCAATGAATATGGTATAAAAAATCTGTGAGCGATACAAGGCACTACTGCCTCACAGAGACCCTTAGAAGCAAGAGCCTGGAGGAGAGTGCATTTCAAAATGCTGTCGCAGCAGCGTCCTCTGAAAGAGGACCCTGCTACGAATCTCTCGGGCGAAGAACTTGCAAAATGTCGATGTCGTTTAAAAAGGCTAAAACTGAGTCGTGCTGAAATACCGGGTCATTAGCTAAAAACATCGCTGGGTGAAGGGGTATGTTCTCTCTATAGGCTTGAACAAAGTGTTTCTTTCTTTCAGGTTCTATTAATGGACACTGTACTAGGATGTGAGGTACAGTAAGTGCTTCCCCGCATCTAGTACAGGTTGGGGGTTCGCCTCCAGACAGCAGGTAATTATGCGTGCTGTAAGTGTGTCCTATTCTGAGCCTACAGAATAGGACATCATTTCTTCTAGATTTCGTGGTCGATGGCCAGTTTCCTAAATGGGGCTTAATTAAATGGAGCTTGTTATGAGTCTGGCCGTCCCACAAACGCTGCCAATGGACTCGAAGTCTCTTGCGTAGATATGGCTTCATATCATGAACAGGGACGGGCGTAGATGTGTTGCCAGCTTTTGCCTCGACGGATGTGGCAAGCTGGTCTGCCAGTACATTTCCCTCGATGTCTCGGTGTCCTGGCACCCAGCACACCACAACATGCTGCCCAGATGCATAAATACTACATATGAATGAATAAAGCGATACTATTATGGGATTTTTGTGCCTTTTAAGAGATTTTAAAGCTTTTACTACGCTCAGCGAGTCTGTGTAGATGATTGCTTTGGGTATTTTCGAGTCCTTGATATGTTTAAGAGCCGACAGTATTGCATAAGCCTCTGCTGTAAAAATGCTCGTTTGTGGGTGCAGGGCGTCGGCATCTGAAAATGATGGGCCAACCGCTGCATAAGAGACGCCAGCATGAGACTTTGATGCATCGGTGTAAAATTCCGGACAGGAGTATTTATGCTGCAGTTCAAGGAAGTGCATTCGAATATGTGCAACGGGGGCGTGCTTCGTAACATGTAAAAAGGACAAATCACACTCTACAATCTGCCACTGCCACGGTGCGACCTGTATAGTGGGTGTCATTAGACGATGTTCAAAAAGTGGGACATCCATTTCCTCAGCCAGACTTCTCACACGCAACGAGAAGGGCTCTCTTACTGCAGGGCGGTTATGAAAGAGGTGGGAGCTGGACAAATCATTTACGGTGGAATATGAAGGATGTTCACTGTTTGCGTTCACTCTAAGGAAATATATGAAAGCTGTGTAGGTCCTCTGCAAGTGGAGGGACCACTCATTGGATTCCACGTAAAGGCTTTCTACAGGGCTTGTCCTAAAGGCACCTGTAGACAAGCGAATACCTAGATGGTGGATGGGGTCCAGCATCTTCAACGCGGTTGGGGTGGCTGACTGATAAATTATGGCCCCGTAGTCTAGGCGGGTTCGTATGAGGCTTTTATACACGTTTAAGAGACATTTTTTGTCGCTACCCCATGTAGTGTGTGACAACACTTTTAAAATATTCATTGTTTTCATGCACTTGTTTTTAGATATTTTAGGTGTGGTATGAATGTCAGCTTTGTGTCAAGAATTATGCCTAAGAATTTATGTTCCGTTTTTACAGGTAGACTCTGTCCTTGCAGGTGAATGTCGGGGTCGGGGTACAGTCCTCTCTTTCGAGAAAAAAGGACGCAGGTGCTCTTTTGTGGATTTAGGCAGAACCCATTCTCGTCTGCCCATTTAGCCACCTTGTTCAGACCAAGCTGAACCTGCCGCTCACAGATGGCAAGGTTGCACGATTTAAATCCAATCTGTACATCATCGACGTACGTTGAATAGAACATGTTGCGTGGGATGCATAGACGCAAGGAATTCATTTTTATAATAAAGAGAGTGCAACTGAGCACCCCACCCTGCGGCACTCCGGTTTCCTGCACAAAAGGTCGTGATAAAGCATTGCCAACTCGAACACGGAATGTGCGATTCAGCAGATAACTTTCAATCACATTTAGCATATTACCACGTATACCAAAGTGGGAGAGGTCTCTCAGTATCCCAAACCGCCATGTGGTGTCGTAGGCCTTTTCCATGTCTAGGAATACAGACAGAAAGAACTGTTTGTGAACAAAAGCTTCGCGTATCTGCGCCTCAATACGTATCAAATGGTCAGTGGTGGATCGACCCTCGCGAAAACCGCACTGGTATGGGTCAAGTAGTTTGTTTGATTCTAGGAAATGCAGTAGGCGACGGTTTATCATTTTTTCGAAGACTTTGCAGAGACAGCTAGTTAGTGCTATAGGCCGGTAACTCGAAACAGACGATGGATCCTTGCCCTGTTTCAGGATAGGGATCACTATGGCCTCTTTCCAGGCAGACGGGATCTCACCGGAAGACCATACAGTGTTGTAGAGGGAAAGGAGGGTTTTCTGTGTTTCATGGGGAAGGTGCTTCAGCATTTCATATATTACACGGTCAGCTCCTGGAGCAGAATTATTGCAGCAGTTTAGTGATGCCTGTAGCTCAGCTAATCTTAATGGCTCGTTATATGGCTCATGTTTTTTGCATTTTCGTTCCAGCTTCTGTCCTTCTATTCTGGCCTTGTACCGTTTAAACGTTTCAGAATAGTGCGATGAGCTGGACACTAGTTGAAAATGTGCGCCCAGGAGGTTCGCTTGGTCTTCCAAGCTGTCGCCCTGTGTGCTTACCAAAGGGAGTGAATATGTTTGTCGTCCGCTTACCTTATTTACCCTGTTCCAGACTTTGGATTCATCTGTATACGAGTTTATACCTGATAAAAACTTCTGCAAGCTCTCTCTTCTGGCCTGTCGGCGCGTTCTCCTGCCTTCGGACTTTACCTTCTTAAAATTCATAAGATTCTCCGCAGTAGGAGAATCACGTAACAACCCCCACGCTTTGTTCTGTTTCTTACGAGCGTTCCTACATTCGTCGTTCCACCATGGGACACGGCGTTTGCATGCCACACCACTTATTTCGGATATGGATTTAGAGGCGGCATCAATTATGAAGGTAGTGAAATACTCAACAGCAGCATCAATTCCTAACGAAGAGATGTCAGCCCAGGAGATGCTACTAGTAAGAGTGCGAAATTTCTCCCAATCGGCTGTACCAACCTTCCATCGAGGGGCTTGTGGTGAAGACTCATTTACTTTGGTTGTTGTAAGTAGTATTGGGAAATGATCGCTCCCGTAAGGATTTTTGATAACTTCCCATTTAAGTTCAGAAAATAGAGACGGGGAAGCTATGCTAAGGTCAATAGAAGAAAAGGTTCTGTTTGCGATACAGTAAAACGTAGGTTCCTTCTTATTCAGGAGACACGCGCCAGAGGAGAAAAGAAATTGTTCAACAAGACGACCTCGCGCATCGATACGAGAGTCGCCCCACAGACTACTGTGCGCATTGAGATCGCCAAGAACGAGATAAGGTTCTGGCAATTCGTCTATAAAGGACTGAAATTCATGTTTGTGTAAGTGGTAATTTGGGGGTATGTAAAGCGAGCAAATGGTTATGAGTTTGTTTAGAAGAACAAGTCGAACTGCCACTGCTTCAAGGGGCGTTTGTAGCTGCAAACGTTGACATGCTATGTTTTTGTGAATCACAATGGCAACGCCTCCTGATGATGCGAGAGCATCATCGCGATCTTTACGAAACGTAACATACTGTCGGAGAAAGTTCGTATGTTTTGATTTTAAGTGCGTTTCCTGTACACACAGCACTTTCGGATTGTGTTGGTAAAGAAGTTCTTGGATATCGTCGAGGTTCCTAAGAAGGCCTCTTACGTTCCACTGCATAATTTTCGTGTCCATAATGAAGTTAAATTGGTGCTGTGTGTACGAAACGAAACGTGTTTTAGCCTACAGAGCCGTTTGCGGCCCTGTAATTTTGGTTTTGTCTTTTCTAGAGCGGTCCAAAGAATTTGGCCGCTCTTTAGGTGCTGGCTGCACCACTTTGCTTGGAGTAGTGTCCATAGCCTCTTGCGAAGCGCTGGACACTCGCTCTAACGAGCGATGTGTACGTCGTGTAGCCTTCGCCTCGAGGGACGAAGGCTGTGGCCTCACCAGCCCGGAGGCCGATGGGTCCTCCTTAGCCTCTGAGCTGCGATGGCTGCTGCCAGCGCTAGTGGAGGCCTCGGGTGTGACCGATTTCGAGAGGGGCAGGGCAGTCTTAGCTGCTCCCACCATGGGGGCGGGTGGCAGTCCCCTCAGTACGCTGCGCGTGCCTTGGGCGACCGCCGGGGTCCGTCGTGATGCTGCCCCCTGTTGCACCACTTCGGCAAAAGAAGTTTTCATTGAAAATGAAGGTGAAAGACGCTGTCGTGCTTCCCTGAAACTGATGTTCTCTTTGACTTTGATAGTGATTATCTCTTTTTCTTTCTTCCAGACTGCGCAAGATCTGGAATATGCAGGGTGGTTGCCATCGCAGTTCGCGCAATGGGCCTCAGCAGTACATTCATCAGCAGAGTGATCTTTTGTAGCGCATTTCGCACAAGTTAGTTGTCCTCGGCAGCTTTGAGAGGCATGGCCAAACCTCTGACATTTGTAGCAGCGTCGTGGATTTGGAATGTAAGGTCTTACACGCAGTTTGAGGTAGCCTGTTTCTATTGCATCCGGGAGTGTGCTAGAGCCAAATGTAAGTACTATATGTTTGGTTGGTAATTCTTTGTTGTCGCGCCTGATTTTTATGCGTTGTACATTTATAACGTTTTCTTCTTTCCATCCATTCAGGAGTTCTTCGTCAGTCAAATCCATGAGGTCGTTGTCTGAAACCACACCCTTGACGGTGTTCATTGTTCGGTGTGCGCTGACAGATATGGTTTTATCACCAAATGCCACCAGGTTTGTGAGTTTCTCGTACTGCATTTTGCTTTTTACTTCAATCAGAAGGTCACCACTAGCCATCTTGGTGGCTTTGTAGCCACTTCCAATGACCTCAGTGAGACATTTTGACACTAAGAAGGGTGAGATGTTTGTCGCTTTTTTGTCGGTGTTTTCACAATGAATCACGTGGAAACGTGGGAAAGTTTCAGTGGCCTTTGCGAAGAAGTTCAGGGATTCATCGGTGCGCCCTCTTTAAAAAAGAGGGCGATCAGGGAGTTTGGGGTATGAGGATGCCATACAGATTAAAATGATTTCGGCAGCGGTGCCAGCCGCCCACCGTGGAGCCCAACAAGGGGACGCGACAGGGTTGTTATGAACAAGACCTGCCAACGCCAGCTGTACACAACCACTATAACCAAATATGATATAACCAAGATTGGCTATCTCACACAAGGTTAACCCTAGCTGCCTGGAAAATCAGAAGTTCAGAAGTGAGAAGGAGACAGGAAAGATTCAAAGTGAGAGAAAAAGACGAAGGATTGAAGAGGAGGACAGGAAAAGGCAACTACCGATTTCCCCCGGGTGGGTCAGTCCGGGGGTGCCGTCTACGTGAAGCCGAGGCCAAAGGGGTGTGTTGCCTCTGCCGAGGGGCCTTAAAGGTCCAAACACCCGGCTTCGGCTCAACCCCCAGGATCCCCTTTTCCCCGGACACGGCTAAGCCACGCACGGTTAAACGCGGGAGGGTCCGACCCTCATGTGCTCGGGTCCGTGGTGTCGCAACACACCAAACGCCTGCTGACGCAGACGCCCCTGCGGGGCTCGTCATTATTGCAATCGTCAGAAGAGTGACCGGTTGTGCCGCACTTTGCGCACATAAGCTGCCCTCGGCAGCTCTGAGCTGCGTGACCAAATCTTTGACATTTGAAGCAACGTCGTGGGTTCGGAATGTAAGGTCGAACATGAAGTTTTACGTAGCCGGTTTCAAGAGTCTCGGGTAAGGTAGTGGAACTGAAAGTGAGTATTAAATGCTTTGTTCGGATTTCGTTGTCATTTCGTCTGATTGTGATACGCTGCACATGGATTACCCCTTGGTCCTTCCATCCATCCAAGAGTTCTTCTTCATTCAATGTCATCAAGTCTTCGTCTGATACTACGCCTTTGACTGTGTTCATAGTTCGATGTGCGCTTACAGAAACAGGGATGTTACCAAAGGCTACGAGGTGTGCGAGTCTGTTGTATTGTTCTTTGTCTTTTATTTCGAGGAGCAGATCTCCACTTGCCATCTTTGTTACCTTATAACCAGCTCCAATGGTCTCTTTCAGGCACTTGGCCACAAGAAATGGCGAAATTGCTCTAGCTTTTGTTGATGATTGTTCACAGTGAAGGACGTGGAATTTCGGGAAACTTTCTTTGTTTTTGGGCAAGAATAGCGAGGTTGCATCGGTGCGTACCCTTTTCGAGGCACGATCGGTTGAGAAAGGGTTTGGCGATCCCATGGAAAGAAATTACTTATTCGGCAACGGCGTCTGCCACCCACCACGGAGCCCAACAAGGGGACGTGGCAGAACATGAAAACAAGTCTGCACAGCGCCAGCAGTATGCCGTTACTATAACCCAATATGGTATACCCAAGGTAGGACAGCCACACCAGGTTAACCCTTGCCGCCAGGAAAAGTCGAGGTGAATGGAAAAAATGAGAGGACAGGACAGATTAAAAATGGAAGGGAAAGACGAAGATGAGGGTAGAGAGAGATAGGAAAAGACGACTACCGGTTTCCCCCGGGCGGGTCAGTCCGGGGGTGCCGTCTACGTGAAGCAGAGGCCAAAGGGGTGTGTTGCCTCCGCCGGGCGGCCTTAAAGGTCCAAACTCCCAGCATCGGCTCAACCCCCAGGATCCCCTTTTCCCCGGACACGGCTAAGCCACGCACGGTTAGGCGCGGGAGGGTCCAACCCTCATGTGCTCGGGTCCGTGGTGTCGCAACACACCAAACGCCTGCTTATGCAGACGCCCCTGCGGGGGCGCAAATTCGAGTTTATGTTGGGTCGCGCACCCAGTGTAAGCCAAAATTTGTACACATATGTCCGCATTTTTTACACGACTGCACATATGCGGAAGGCCGTGCGAACTGGGCGTAATATTTTAATTCTTCACTAAAAGTCGCGACACAATAATCTTTGGCGCCCCACGCAGCAAAAACATGAACATACGAGGTCTACCACGTGACCTTCTACCAGTGTACGCTGTTCCTGGTCTTTTTATTAATATTGAAATGCAGTAACATTCTTCTTATTCTGTTTTTTCTAACTTACAGTGTGCAGATAAGCCTTCGTTTGTAGTCAGTAGGAAAGTGGCGCTGCCTTCGCCTTTGTTTTTGATGACTTGGCTTGGCTCGTCTATCGACTGAATAACGACGGGGGCCAGCCAGCCATGACGTAAGCGTGTACTTGGGAAAAAAATTGGTACAACTAGAAGAAAGGTCTGTACAACAACCCAAACTTATTGTACCAGTCTATTTACCTTTAAAAGTGGCTGGACAGGTTACAATATAGGTGGTTAACCACAGTTGCACTCCCTCCAGTGAAAGCAAGACGATGGGCGGCTTTCACAATTTGTGAGGCGGGCTATCGGCATCGCTATCCCTTCTCAGCGTTGCTGGAGGAGGGACTTAATTTTTAGAGGCTGCTCGGATCGAAAAATTCTGATTACAAAATATCCACGCACTTTTGGAAGTAAACGCGGCAGGTGTAAACACTACCAAGGGTGAGATTTTCGTTGCGCCATAATAAACTGGGTCCATAAACTGGGTCCAGGTTGTCAGTCCCTTTAACGTCGTCAAGATTTCGACATTCCATTCCATTTAACGTCGCCTCCGACATTCCAATGAAATATTTGAGTGCTCATATTAAAGAGTTTTGTGCGGTGTGTTTAAGCAAAGAAAGTTCGCTTACAGAACCCTTTACCGGCCCTGTAATGCGGGGTTTCTCTTTTTGATGTGGTCAAGAGATTCTCGTCGCTCCTTGGGTGTTGGCGGCGCCGTCTAGCTAGAAGATGTGTCCATCGGCTCTTGCAGCGCGCTGGACACCCGCTCTTGAGAGCGGTTTGTTCGTGTTGAAGCCCTCGTCTCGAGGGACGAGATCTTTGAGGCCACCAGCCCGGAGGTCGATGGCCTCTTCTTCTGAGATGGCGGAGCAGCAGTAGCTGCAGCCGCAGAGGGGGCGGATGGCGTCACTGCCGGCTCACTACGTTAACTACGTGTGTGCCAGACAGCCGCCGAAGGACGTTGTGGTGCAGCCCTCTGACGCGCCACATCGGCAAAGCTGGTTTTTGGCAGCCCTTCGTGAAAGCGGCGAAAATCTCCTCGCCGAGCGGGCATACCAGGCGGAAAACGAGGTGGCGAGCCTGATCGCTCTCGGACCGATTTTTTTCCGCCCCGCCGGAACTTTCCGCTTTCCCGCAGCCAATCAGGGCTGGAGGAGAAAGTATAAACCGCATGCACGCGATCTTGCGCGCGACAGCGACAAGCGACGCGATGGAGATGGCTGTCGCGGTCGCTCGTCGCCTACAAGTCGCACCGCATGCGAGCGACGACTAGCGACGTCTCCCCGGTGTTGCCGGTATGTGGGCAGCAAATACTCGCCGAAACTGGCGTGACGCTTGCTTTATTAATGTAAGTTAATGTGTTTTAGTGTAAGGAGCAGCATAAATATTTCTAAAGGTCTTGCACTAAGTTATTTTCCTTGCACATATCAAAATCTAGTCGTTTGCTCGTTCCGTGCGACAATCGGTAGTACTTGACTGATGTTCCGGCTTCGCGCTATTGGCTAGTCGCTCATAGCACTTCCGGGCGACGAGCGACGAATTCTAGATTTCTAGAACCGAGCGATTGAGCGAAATGACCAAGCGATCTGTTCGCGCGACGGCCCGTTTCGTCGCTCGAAGCCGTCGCTCGTCGCCGTCGCGCATAAAATCGCGTGAATGCGGTTTGGGCTGAAAAGCAGGCTCAAAACGGCGTCCACCGAGCCAGCTGGATTTTGCGCTGCACTTTTCATCAACACAATCAAATGTTACCCGATGCGTAAAATACGTTTTACCCCTGTGGTTAAGAGATCGTTCAGTGCATGCGTAGCCGTCAGCACAACCTTCAACTTTTGGCTTAAACCGGTACACGCAGGTTTCCGTGCCCTCGAAAGCACGTTAAAGCTTACGGAAATTTCAACCGTCGATACGGATGTAAACTGCGAGAGTATTTGTACACGAGCACTTGTGCACATGTGTACACACACGTTATCAGTGTTTACACGCTTGCGAAAATGAGCTGCAGCCCGGAAGCAGCGTCCTAAAATAAACAATCCAGCGGCACACATGCACAGGCGAATGTGCAAAGCAAACGCCAGATGCGCAAAGACGATCGCGTTACTGCAGCATAAATACGGTGCAACTGTTTGTTATTCCTGAAAATTGTGTTGGATTCGATCAAGGACAGATTAGGCGAAGATTACACACCGGCGCAGGAGCGTAGCAAGGACTCTATTTCGAAAAGAGGCGGCGAGGGAGGGGGGGTTCAACGGCCCCCGTTTGTGTTTGCACGCAATACATTCACCTACAATGTTGTGTTGTGTTTAATGGCGCATAAGCAACTAAGGCTATCATGCGCCAACCACAAGGTAAAATTTCTTTTCAACAGTTGGGTCACCTGAGCGACAGTCCTTTTCTGGGCAAGGACCCGCAGGATCCCAACAAATTAAAAACCTGTCTTCTTCTCAGAGAAGGAAAGGTGAATAAGGTGAATCATAATGTGAAGTGAAGCGAAGGGTGAGATTCACAGTTTTTCAAGAACACCTGCTTCCCTTAAAAAGCTAGAAATGTATGCGATATTTTTAGTGCATCTTCGCCTAAAATTAATGATGGATGAAAAGGAATGTGTTCATTGTAAAACAAAGTAAAATATTTTTTTCTCAGTGTTTCCAGTTTCGTGCAGGATATTAATATGTGGTTTACGGTAAGTTCATTTCTGCATTTTTCACAAACGGGCTTGTCTTGTTTTGTCAGTAGGAAATTGTGAGTAAGATGCGTGTGTCCAATGCGGAGGCGACATAATATGACTTCGATGAAGCGTTCTTGGTGTGAGCATGACTTCCATTCTTCTAGGATAGGTTTTACTACTAGGTGTAGTTTATTGTTTACTTCTTTTTTCCATGTAGACTGCCATCTATTTCGCAGTTTGTGGAACACTAATTTCATGGAATCTTTGTAAGGAATTCTCACATTTATGATTTCTTTATGCCGTGCTTTTGCTGCACATTCATCTGCTTTCTCATTGCCACTGATTCCGACGTGGCTCGGCACCCAACAAAATTTTATGTTGTGTCCTTGGCTTGTGGCTCTTCTTATATTATGCAGGATGTTGCCGATTAATGGTGTAATTGCATTTCTAGGCTGAAGTGCTGTGAGTACACTTGGCGAATCTGTGTAAATGATGCTATTTTCAATGTTCTGATTTATTATTTTTTTCTACTGCCACGGAAACTGCGTAGCACTCGGCAGTGAAAATGGATGCACACTGAGGTAGATGTACAGTTTTTTCCCAATTGCTTTGTATCGCCGCACTTCCAACGTGGCCTGCTGTTTTGGAACCATCGGTATAAAATGCTGTGTGTTCTGCGTATTTTTCATTTAGTGCTAAATATTCTTGTAATATATGTTCATGCGGTGTTTGTTTTTTCTCAAAATGCGTTAGTGTGAAGTCGCACATATTGGGCAGGCAATACCAAGGCGGGAGTGGGTCAGGATTCTGGGCTATGTGAGGCAATGTATCCATTATATCTAATTCTTGGCATCTCTCTTCAAAGCGGAGAAGGAGTGGTCTTATTGCATGGGGTTTGTTGGTAAACAGTGTTCGCGATGGGCACCTTGTAACTATTTGGTAACAGATATGTTTTGGCAGTGAATGGATTTTTAGAATGTATGAGCATGTAAGCATACTTCTTCTGTCTGAAAGTGGTGGTTCATTCGTTTCTACATAGAGACTGTTTATGGGCGACATCCTGTATGCACCAGTTGAAAGACGTAAACCTAAGTTATGTACTGGGTCCAGGCGGTTCAAGTATGACTTCCTTGCTGAACCATACACTATGGAACCATAGTCTAAGCGGGAGCGTATAACAGAGAGATAAATTTGTAGAAGGCATACCCTATCAGAACCTCAGTGTTTGTGTGAAAGGACTTTAAGTATGTTCAGGGATCGAGGATGCTTTCTTTTTAAGTGCGTTTATGTGCGGAAGGAAAGTGAGTTTCTTGTCAAAAGTTATGCCTAGAAATTTGTGCTCATTTTGGACAGGTAATTCAGTTTCGTTCAGGTGTAGGGTGGGGTCTGTCTGCAAGCCTCGTTTGAGCGAGAATAGAATGGCCACTGTTTTCTGTGAAGAAAAGCGAAATCCATTTCTGTCTGCCCATGTTGCTAGTTTATTTATTGTTAACTGTACTTGTCTTTCGCATGTTGATATGTTGGAGGACGTGCAGGCTATCTGAATATCGTCGACGTAGACTGAATACATAATGGATCTTGGGATAATTTTGCTAATAGAATTCATTTTTACAACAAAGAGTGCTGTGCTTGAAATACATCCCTGGGGTACTCCGTTTTCCTGAATGAAATTCTTTGAAAGGGTTGAGCCTAGGCGTACATGGAACGAGCGATTAGATAGGAAGTCTTTTAGGCAGTTCAGCATCCTGCCACGGATGCCAAGCTCAGCCAGATCTTTGAGAATCCCAAACCTCCAGGTTGTGTCATATGCCTTCTCTAAATCGAAAAAGACAGCAAGACAGTGTTGTTTGTGTATAAAAGCTTCTCGGACTATTTTCTAAGCGAACGAGATGGTCAGTTGTGGAGCATGCCTTTTTAAAACCACATTGATGAATGTCGAGAAGCTCACGGACTTCTAGCACAAAGGTTAGTCTAATATTTAAGACACTTTCAAAGGTCTTTGCAAGACAGCTGATGAGGGCTATGGGCCTATAACTACTCGGGGAGGTTGGTGGTTTTCCGGGTTTCAAGAATGGAATGATAATGGCTCTCTTCCAGGCTTCGGGTAAGTTCCCCGTCACCCAAACTTTGTTAAAAAGTCTTAAAAGGGTCTCTACGGCAGGTTCAGAGAGATGGGCTAACATTTGATAACGTATCTCATCCGGACCCAGTGCAGTCTGTTTACCAGCGGACAGTACTATATGGATTTCATGAACTGTAATTAAAGTATTGTAGGGCTCATTTGTGCTGCCATTTATCGGCAGTCTTTGTTTCTCAGCGGTATTTCTGAATTTTAAAAATGATTCTGTATAGTGTGATGAACTGAAAACTGCCGAGAAATATTCCCCTAATACGTCTGCCTCTTCTTCAATACTGGTCTGTATACCTGGGGCTGTGAGGAGGGCTATTGTGAATGGGGAGTAGTAGCTGCCATTTAGGTTTCAAACCTTCTCCCACATTTGCTTTGATATAGTTGAGCTGTTTATGGTAGACACATAGCTTTGCCATGAAGATTTTTCGGCATTGCGGCGGATGTATCGGGCTTTCGCTCTTGCTTTTTTAAAACTGATAAAATTTTCCAACGTTGGGTATCTGCGAAAAGTTCCCCACGATTTGTTTTGTTTCTTTTTCGCTTCTCTACATTCTTGCGTATACCAAATTTTGTGGTTTTGTTTTACTACTCCAGAGGACTGAGGGATAGCTAGGCGCGCTGCGGCAATAATACAGTTTGTGAAAGCTTCATTAAGTTTGTCTATGCTGAGATTACTTGAATTTATTTTTTCTAGGCTGGCCTTTTCTCGAAACAGTGCCCAGTCGGCTAAATGGAGCTTCCACCGTCGTGGTTTCGTCGGGATTAGTTCTGATGAAGATGTGAAGCTGATTAGTACAGGTAGGTGATCGCTTCCATGTGGGTTGTCTAGGACATCCCATTTAAGATCTGTAAAAATTGAGCGTGAACTAAACGATAAATCAATACAGCTCATTTTTCTTGAGCTAGGTGAACAATAGGTTGGTTTTCCCGTGTTTGGCAGACAGAGGTTATTGCTCAGTATAAGATCCTCAATAACTTGGCCTCTTGTATCGGTTTTGTCACTGCCCCAAAAGCTAGAGTGTGCGTTAAAATCTCCGACTATCAAATATGGCTCCGGTAACTGTTCTAAAAGGTCTTCCAATTCATGTATAGTTATTCCAAGATGTGGCTCTAGGTATACACAGCATACTGTAATTGTTTTGAATGTGTGCAGGATGGCTGCCACAGCTTCTAATCTGGTTTTAAGGTGATGTTCTCGAGCTGCGACACCATTTTTAACTATAATAGCAACGCCACCCGAGAGCCTGCTTGCCTGCTCTCGGTCGCGGCGGAAGACTTTATAGTTTTTGAGTATGTTTTGGTGTTTAGGACCCAAGTTTGTTTCTTGTAGACACAAGGCTACGGGTGAGAGTGTGGCTAGTATGTCTTTTATGTCATTTAGGTTATGTAAAAGTCGCCTGCAATTCCAGTGTATGAAAGCCATCTTGTAATTATATGTGTCGAGTCAAAGAAGACTTAGGTAGTGTTTTTAGGCCCTGTGATTCGGGGCTTCTCTCTTTTGTGGCATTCTAGGGAGCCCCGCCGTTCATTCGACGTCGACGGCACAGGGCTGCCTTGACTTGTGTCCATTGTATCTTCAGATAAGCTGGACATCCGTGCTGGATGAACGGGCGTGTTCGAGCTGGGCCTCGTCGTGTGGAGAGAGGCCTTGAGGCTTGCTGACCTGGGGGTCTGCACAGCCTGCTTTTGATGGAGTGGCACAGCGCTAGCTGCTTCCACCGTAGGCGCTGGAGGCTCTGCCCCAGCCTCAGTGTGTGTGACTTGAGCAGGCCCTGGGGACCACTGTGCTGCCGCGCCATTTTGCAGCACAACGGAATAACTTTTCTTCTGCACCAACGAAAGTCACTTCCGTGCTTCTGTGAAAGTGACATTTTCTTTTACTTTGAGTGTAATAATCTCTTTTTCTTGTTTCCATGTTGGGCAAGCACGCGAGTAAGCAGGATGACTGCCCTCGCAGTTTACACAGAGGTGTGCTTCAACTTCACAATTGTCTGAGGCGTGGTCATGGGAAGCACACTTAGCGCATGTGGTTTGGCCCCGGCAGCTCTGTGAGCCGTGGCCACACCTTTGGAATTTGAAGCAGCGTCGCGGGTTGGGGATGTATGGTCGAAGTTTCAGTTTGGAGTAGCCTACCTCCACAGAGTCAGGCAGTATGCTCGATGCAAACGTTAGGACGAAGTGCTTTGTTTCGATTTGCTTGCCTTCCCGTCTGATTTATATTCTGTACACATTTGTGACATTTTGTTCTTTGAGTCCGTTTAGGAGTTCTTCTTCGGTCACATACTTAGGTCATCGTCAGAAATGACGCCACGAACAGTATTCAGTGATCGATGATCGCTATAGGAATGTTCCCAAAGGCTGTTACTCCTGAAAGTTTCTCGTACTGATGGTGCTACAACACCTCCAAAAGAAGGTCCCCATTGGCTAACTTCTTTATTTTATATCCTTGTCCTATGGCGTCAATTAGGGTTCTTGTAACATTGAAAGGGGAGACATGTCGTGCAGTAATTTCTGAGTGCTCACTGTGAATCACATGGAATCTGGGGAAGTTGTTTTGTTCTTCGTGAATAACTGAGCAGTGACATCGGTGCGCCCCCTTTTGTGCGGAGGGAGATCAGTTGAAGAAAACGAACTAGCCATAAAAATTATGTCTTTTTCGGCCACGGTACCAGCCGCCCACCACAGAGCCCAACGAGGGGACGCGTCAGCAACTTGCAAGCAAGTCCTGCCCATGCCAGCTGTATACCGCAACTATAACCCACTATGGCATAACTCGGGGTAGTTAGCCACACAAGGTTAACCCTAGCCGCCAGGAAAAAAGAACTAAGAAGAGAGGAGGAGACAGGAGAGTTGAGGGAAAGAGGATAAGAAAGTGAAAGATGCAGAGGAGGACAGGAGAAGGCGACTGCCGATTTCCCCTGGTCGGGTCAGGCCGGAGGTGCCGTCTATGTGAAGCAGAGGCCAAAGAGATGTGTTGCCACCGCCGAGGGGCCTTAAAGGTCCGAACACCCGGCATTAGCTCAACCTCCAGGATCCCCCTTTCTCCAGACACGGCTAAGCCACGTACGGCTACGCGTGGGAGGGTCCAACCCCCATGTGCTCAGGTACGTGGTGGCGCAACTCACCAAACGCCTGTTTGCGCAGACGCCCCTGCGGGGTCACCTACAATGTTTGTAAAAAATTTTGGAGGAAGTGTTTCCCCCCCCCTCTCCATGCCGATACTGCGATAGACTGGTAGAAATGCTGCTGGAAACGCGATAGGGAAGTATTTGTGTTAGTGAGCACAGGCGATATTCATCTCTGTATTGTAGCAATTTTTTTCTACACAGCTGCAACATACCAGAAGAAATTCAAGAATCTCAAGGATCATTTCACAAGACTTAAACAAGATATCAAACAGAACACCAGAAGTGGGGCTGGAACAAATGATATCCTCACAATTAAGTGGAAACATTTCGAAGCTATGGTTCCAATTATGGAAAAAGTCTACGAGGAGCCCATGTAAGTGCTGTGATCAGACTGAATCGATTCCTCAGTAACCCCGACAATGTGTAGTCTGTGTCCTGCACTTTAAGGCATAGCATTACTTCCTGGAAGACTTAGTTTGTGTCAAACTCTACCTTTACAGCCTTTGGAGCAACCTGGAATTACAGGCGCCTCAACGGTAAGTTCTATGCACTTGATTCCAGTAAGAAAAACTCGTTTTTACAACTTCAGTATTAAATGTTATCACAATAACTTTATATATTGTAATGATTATGTGACTTTTATGTTATTCTTAACAAGCCTTACAAAATGAGGCTACATGTGATCTCAATTATGTATGAAAGCATCACTGCTGATGCATACAGTAGCTTTTAGAAGCCAGCTGTTTTCTCCTGCAATATAAGCATTAAATCCAAACAAAGAATAAGTAAAGAAGCTCAGAGAATTTAGAACATTTATTGAACGTACGCATGGAAAATGGGTTTGTTTGCACTTGATGTAGAATGGAAGTGCCAGCAGACGGAGGCAACATTAGCCAAGATGAAGAACTTCAGCTCTTATCCGATGAAACGCTCGGGCAAGAGTGTCTGGAACAAGGTGGCAGCGGCTCGAACGACAGAAGTGTCCATCCTGTGAAAAGTGATCATCCGCCTGCAAGTGACACCTTCGAAACGGAGAGATATCACAACTTACTTCAGCCTGCAATAATGAAACAAAAAGAATCACATTTACAGATGTCTGTTAGATGCATAATGCACGAACTATGACATTTATTCACACAGGCCCGCAGAGGAAGATGTACAAAGTAGAAATGTGGAGGAGCAAAATGCAAGGCAAGGAAGTTGCTGCCTATGCAGTGTGCAAATAGTGAGAGGTACAGTACGCATATCACTTTCAAACATTCAATTTCAGCTGTGTGCCAAGACCACGCAAGTCATGGCGAATAAAGAAAGAAAGCCGCCACATCCCACGCTCTGTGTGAATCGATGTTATGCGAAGCAGTGTGCGAGTAGCCTGCCAAGTTAACCAAACGACCATAACAGCATCAAGACGTAGGCGTCTGTTTCATGAGCTTCATGACACGCATGTTATGACATTAATGTCAGGAGTCCTCGGGAGTCCCTTCAGCTACGTCTAAGAGACCTAAAGGCCAAAGCCTTAGCCATGCTCATGCTACGACTTCAACCATCAACCTTTAGCCTTTTCCTTCACTTAGTACCACATCCGAACCCATTCCATTGGTTTTTGAGTGTTAATCTTTTTTCGGTAAGTCATTCTCATTTTTGCTGAGTTATGGTCATGACTGACGTAGACTACCACAATCATTTAGTGTTTCCTTCACTTAGTACCCACGTCCGAACCCATTTCAGTGTTTTTGAGCGTTAATCTTTTTTCAATGGGTCATTGTCATTTTAGGCGGTTGTTTCATGACCTACATGACATGCATGTCATGACCTATCATTTATGTTCGTCATACACTCTTCTCATACTATGCCAATTTTAACATACCAAGTTAACGAAACGACCATTAGAGCACAAAGACGTAGGCAGCTAGATAGATAAATGGATAGATACTCTCAAAGTGACAAATGTTCACCAAGAAATGCTTTGCATTTAACAACTATGTATCATGTATCCACTTTCAGGCCATCTGAGGACAGTGCTGCCAGCATGGTCATGGCATTTGAATGCCTCAGCCATCTGAAAGCATCACGCGAACACAGAGAGCAGCAAAAAGACATGCTGTATCATTTCGCATTTATTATAGTTGGCATGATTAGCACTTTATCACTTGACGAGCAACTTGACACAATGCATGCTGTGCAGGAATCAGTGCACACCAAAATCAAAGAATCAAGAGGAAAAAGAAATGAAACTCATTAGTATGTAGTTTATCCATGCATTGTTTTCATTTCTCTATTTCATGCTGTAATAATTTTCATGTTACATTAGTGGTTCATCGAATAAAGCATGAACTTACTTGCACGGTTGTTACCATCTGCAGTCTTTAACATGGCTCTCCTGCCATGGCACCCTGCCATCTGTGATTAAATATCTTGACAGACACGCAGAATTACCGGGCGACTGGCCGCTCGAGGCACTTTGCGTGCATTTGCGGGCTTCTTTCACGCTCGGAAAAACACTTATGTAGCACGTATTGAGCACCAGAAAGCTGTATCAGTAGTTTTTCATGTTGCTCTACAACTTTCTCATTGACACTTTGATAATTAAGAGTACTTCGCGAGCTATATAATTAATAACAATTAATTAATTAAATCTCAGTAACGAAAAAATTACTGGCGGCTACTCTACTGTACTGGAAACAATACGCACTAGGTTTGCTTCACGTAACGCCGTGCCTCTTTTTTTAAATCGTGCTGCGTGATAACTGGGACACCCTGTATATCAGCTACATAAGTACATGAGGGCGGGGGGGGGGGGGGGGGGGGGGGGGGGGTCAGCTACATGTCTAAAAGAAAACATTTAAGGATCTGCACTGTAAATTTGAATATTTCAAGGCAGCAAACCGTTACAGTTACCCAAACTAATGCGGGTCATGGCTATACAATGTGGAAGCATTGTGTTGACGATATAACGACTCACTTTTTTTTTAATATGGCCTCATCATGTATGTCTTCAAAGGGAAAGCTTCATCGTCTACGAAAAAATAAGGAATGTTGCCTATCCTTCCAAGATTTTCACACACAGGAAGGCCAAGAGTACTGTCAAGAATTTTCATTTGTAGATTCTCCTGCTGAAGATTCCACCATCTGATTCGCTTCCATGGTGGCCGATTTCAACATACAGGAAGCTAGAATGGAAACAAGTATGCAGAAAGATAGCATTGATATGTAAGAGATCTGTCACTCATCAGTATACTAACAACTAAATTGTAGAAAACTGAAAAATAATGATGTAGGATACAGTAATGACATAGGATCTTTCTCACTTTCTGGAGTTATAATAATATGAGTAAAATGAAAATTAACGTGTTTCTCTGGTTTACTTAACTTCACCGTTTTAAAGCAACAGTACTGTCTTGCTATTACTCATTTCTGTTTAGTATTTATGTAAAGCGTTTCCTAATATACTCGATGTTCAAAATTAAGCTTTACAGAATTTTTTTTTAATGCCTGTGGCAGTTTGCATAACCCGTATCGTTGAGCGGGGTGATTCTAAGAGGCGAACATTATTAGCACGAGAAATTGAAACACTAATTCAACTAATTAACAATAATTGACTAATCAACTTTTTAGTTAATTACTTTATGACACATATTGCAATTTACAAATTATAGCCGGTGAGTTAGCAAGACGAATCCACTTGAAATGAATTTCCAGGATAACACCAGTTTCGAGATATAATTTCCCAAAGTGAGGCACGAAATACATGGATGTTCCAGTTACTTTTGTGCTTCAATGGATAAAACAGCATTTTGGTAAAAAAGTAAGTGGAACAACAGTGCATTTTTACAGCGAGTTTTATGGTGCATATCTTCCAACTTTTGTCATTCTGGAAATACATTCCAAGTGGATGCGCCTGACAAACTCACTGGCTACAATTAGTAAATCGCACTATGTACCGTCAAGTAATTAACTAAGTTAATTAGTTCATTTATGTTAATTAGTTTAATATGTGTTTCAATTTCTCGTGCTACTAATGTCTGCCTCTTCGAATAAACCAGCTCAACGATACGAATTATGCTACCTGCCACAAGCGATTTTTGAAAATTACGTAAAGCTTAATTTTTAACACCCTGTATATGTTTTGTACCGATGGTAACGTGTTATAGTTCATTTTCTTCTTTGTGAGCAACAAGTGCGCTGTTACCAAGGCTTTTAACTGTTCATGGACACTTTGAACAATAAATGAATGGGAATAAATAATGCATGCAGAAAAGTGGTATAATAAAATTCATATTGCTGTACCATTATTTTTTGGCTATTTTAGTTTCAGTTTTGTCTCACGGGCCGTTTCCATTTTTTGGGCTCGCAGAAACTGGTGTCTACCTGGTTTGGAATATCTCAAAGGGTGACCTTTTGACACTTGTTCGTTTATTGCACACAGGGGTGCAATTACAGCTGCTCACAGGTGAGCGCTGATATGTACAAATGATGCCGCCGTACCTGCGTGTTTCCTGCTTTGAGAATCGCGAAAATTGATTGCCCCTTGGCAGTGATAAGATGAAGGGTTAGTGGATGTTCCTCACTACTTTGGATCTTTTGCAGAGTGCACAACCATAGAGTTTTGTTGCGTGCGCTGAAATAGCGAGTACGCACAGCGAGTAGCGTCCACTACACTATGGACGGGTGCGCCGGTTGCTCTGCTGCAGACAAGGAATTGCTAACCAGTTTGGAATTCCACTCAAGCGATGCTGACTGGCACCAAGGTGGCAATAGTATGGTGTGGGCATTTTTCTGCACCTGTGCATCATATTCATTCCCGTGCATCTACTCTTTTATTCTTATTCTGAGATGCTTTATTAATTTTATTCTAATTATTCTCGGATAAATGATGCATCTTTACCTCAAAAATTACGGAAATTTTTTCCCAAGAAAGGTCACAATGAAGATTTGAAATGTGGGCCCGCATTTGGTGAAGAAATTTGCCTCACAACAGTTTAACAACTATCAAATAACTTGTACACAAATTTTTATTTAATGCATGATTTCACATAGCTTCAATTCTCGGTGAACACCACTTGGATACTGTAGTGCAAAAAAATTGCAGGGAAGAATTAAGTATACTCTATTGGTGAGAAATTTCAGGGACACCATTTATCATCAAAATAACACCAAACTTCAATGGTGGTCATAGTGGTTAGTTAAAGCTTCGAAGAAAAGCATGACAAGAATATACAATACAACATTTCTATAAACTAAACTGCTTGCTCAAACTGTTAATATGCGAGATGGTACGATTGATTATACGTACCTGTAGTTGGCGTCGCTCAATGCGAGCAGTGACTTGCTGAACGCATTTTTGTAGTTTCGGTCTCTGCTTCCAGAGTTTGCCGGACACTCAACATTCACGTGTTTTCCATCTATCGCACCCAGGCAATGTGGCATGTCCCACTTGTCCTCAAACTCTCTCGCAACCTGCGATCAGCAGCGCAAAAGGAAAGAAAGTGAAATGTAGAAAGAGCTTTGGAGATGCGGTACAAAAATTAAATGTCTATGATAAATATATTGTTACGCGAACGAAGAATTAAGGACAGGAGACTATTTACAAGTATATTTACAAAAGATAGCTGCAGCGCTGGCCAGATCTGCCGATAGCTCGAGAGCCCAGAGCAGTTCGTCTTCTTCGTCTAGGCGCCCGCGCGCCTCGTTCAAACAACCATATACCACACGCGTGTAGCAATATTACCAAATGTTGCAATTACTTGTACAATACAGTCAGTGTACAGCAATATTTACACCAACATTATGCATAAACGACAATGAACAGGTTACCTTTATCCATTCGCCTGGAGTTGACGGCCGTGTGACGTAAATTGGCCCGAGGACGTCCCAAATGGCCTGGCATACTTCGGCAACAATCACGCAAGCCGTGAAGCGGCCAGGTAGAAAATTGAAAGATGAGTGCAGCATCTCCCCTGCAGCCAAGAACCTGAGCCAAAGGACAAATTGAAAAACACGACAGTGTTCGCACGGTCCCACTCAGTCGCCGTGTAAGAAGACACTTGCTAGGAAAACAGAGTAACAAAAAGTGCTAAATTAATAGCACTGAAGCCTTACCTGACAGCTAGCACTAGCCGGTGCTCTGGAGGAATCGCTTTTCGGTAGTTTGTGTCACTTCTCCGTATCCTTGGCTTCAGGAGTTCTAATAACGTGTCAAAGGAGCGCGGGGGCATCCTAAAATAGCTGCAGAAAAAGCATATCTGTTACGTAACATACAACGCTCTAGCGTACATGCCGGAATTAACACACAACAAATCTCATGAGTGCAGAACGGAGACTCACTCTGTAGTATTCCACATCGCGCGAATGTAGGTGGGGTAGCAACACATTGGCATGACCCATTCTCTCTCGTTCTTGCAAGGCTGGGCGAACCCACCAGCAGCGTTAGCGAGCTGTCTTCCTTCGAGCTTTTCAGCTGCTCTTCTTGAAAAGCTGCTACAGAAGCGGTGATTAGAATGCTGACTATTTCGTCTTCTTCGTCAGAGCTGATCCTTCTTCACAAGTGGTTAGCAAGCGAGAGCAGCGAGAGCGAGTGAACGACTGGTTTATCGAATGTGCTCCAAGTTCTCGACGTGTTCGTGAAAGTGGGAGGCTCCACGGGCGGCGTTGCGGGCACGTGGGCAGCTAGGCCGGGCGGGCAGTCTTAACAACTCCGTGCGCGTGCCACCACGCCACGTTGAAAATCCGCTTGCTTTCTGCCGCTGCCCGCTTTCCCGCTTGGCCGGTGTGAATGCAGCTTTTATGACTGGGAACAGCATGTTTGTCGTTTGAAATGCTCCCTACATCTAGCCGGAATGGCTTCTATTTCTGACTGGAACAGCTTCCATTTCTGGCCGGATTGACATCCATTTCTGGCTGGATTGGCATCCATTTCCAGCCGGAAAGGCTTCCATTTCCTGCTGGAACGGTTCCCATTTCCAGCTAGAACAACTTCCATTTCCCAGCCGAAACGGCTTCCGTTTCCGGCTGGATTGGCTTCCATTTATAGCCAAAACGGCTTCCATTTCTAGCTGGAACAGCTTCCATTTCCTGCTGGAACGGTTCCCATTTTCAGCCAGAACGGCTTCCATTTGCGGCTGGAATTGATTTCGTGTCTAATAATCCGGCGGCCGGGACTGGAAATGCTTTCCACTTGGGATATATGACAAGGAAGGGAGTATGGTACTCGACAAAGCTTGTCTGCGGAGGCTAAGGTGGCGTCAGGAGTGTTGCTGCTGTATGTTTGTACTTCAAGAACGAGTCTGCATAGTGTGAGGAACTCGAAACCTTAGAGAAATGTTCCCCTAGTATGTCTGCCTGTTCGTCTATAGATAGCTTGCACATGACGTCATGGCCGTCGCTCCACCAGGCGGCCGGCCGCCCATGTTGGAAGATGATTTGTTGCCTCGTTTAGTGCTGTGCCATTCACGCATTCGTTGGCTTGAAGTGTTTTTGCAGTTTCTAGGCGCAATGCCACCTGCTCCTCGCAGGAAAGCCACTTCACACGGCATATTATGCTCAGTTAATCGGATCTGCGCGCGCTCGATACGATGAAAAGGTGCGAATGTGCGATGGTGTTGACCCATACACGCTGCGACCTGGCACTGACACGACGACGGATGTCAATGCCCTGCCTGAAGTGACACACGGGGACATCATCAACTACCTCGTCTACTCCTCGAGCTTCGTGACTCTGCAGGAGATGAAAGCGTTCAATTCCCTTGAGGCGCACAATTATTTTACAAGCGGCTGGGCCAAGAGCTTGTCAACAACATGGCTCCAGCAAGGAAAAGTGCTCCTGCTTGGGGAGGAAAGCCCAACATCCACATTTACCTGTAACCATACTAAAATGCAAAGCTACACAATGTTGCGTTGCTGGCCGCAGTTTCTCGATGGCTGTGAAATGTAGTGCTGCCGCAAGCACATGGATTCTGATGAGCCTGGTTTCGATGACTGCATTTAGATGGGGATGGAAACGCAAAATGACAGAATGTCAAGTTTTGCGTCCGCGTTAAAGAAACCAACGTGTCCGAAATTAATCTGGAGGCCTGCCCGTCTGCGTTAGTGCCTCTCATAATCACCTTATGCTGCTTTGAGATGCCAAACCCAATCAGCCACCTAATCAATCAATGAAACCGAAGGCAGTTTTCGGTGCCCGAGCGTGGATGTGGGTATTACTTGTGCTCGTTTTTGTAGTCATGACACACCTTGTATGGCTTTCTTGAAGCTCTGTCTTCTTACACTACTGCTGCGTTAACATGTCATGCAAAAGACAACAAATCATTTACAACCTCTTTCTGTACACCTCAGAGATTAACTTGCTTGCTCTCCTCTACTGTATCTCAGACGCCACGGAGCAGCTTTTGTAAACGTGGTCATTGTTCCAGATAATGTGTGTGCTCACTTTCTGGGATGAAATGCATTTGGTGCGTGCGTGGAAAAGCTGTTTGATACTCTGCCTTACATAATTCCAGGTAAACCATTCTCAGAGACTAGGAGACGGTCCCTTGAAGGTGTGGGTCCTGTGCATGGCAGATGGTAGTGTGCTCACCGCCCACTGCACCTGCATGGCAAGGGTAGGTGAGGCATGCTCTCACATTGGAACCTGCCTCTTCACTGTGGATACAGGCATAAGAATGAGAAATGACAAAACATGCACCAGAAAGGATAATGCATGACTGCCTACATATGTGGAAAAGTTACAGCTTAAGCACCTGAAAGACGTTGATTTCACTTCATCAAGAGGGAAAAAGCAGCTTCTAGATGGCAGCCGCGCAGATGTCCAGAAAACAAAGCGACGAATGAACATTCGTTATTTTTTAAAATTTATTATTTAAAGTTTCTTTAAATTTAATTATTTAAAGTTTCTTTAAATTATGGAGAAGTACCAAGTGACTGGAAGAAAGCGAGAGTTGTCCCAATTCACAAAAAAGGGGATAAGCTACTAGTATCAAATTACAGGCCTGTGTCCATTACTTCATCATGTTGTAAATTGTTGGAGCATATTGTTGCAAGGGAAATTAGAACGTATCTTACAGAGAACAACATTTTTTCACCTTATCAGCATGGGTTCCGGGAAGGTATGTCTACAATAACGCAGTTAGTAACAATGGTTCACGATATTTCAATGGTTGTTGATAAAGGTGGCCAGGTTGATATGCTATTTCTTCACTTTTGATAAAGTGTCACATTCCAAACTTCTGCTCAAACTTGAACTAATTTGTCTTCCGGATTACCTTATTATTTGATTGCATCTTACTTAAAAACCGAGAACAATTTATTGATATTAAGGGTTGCCATTCTCGAGTGCTTCCTGTTAACTCTGGTGTGCCGCAAGGCAGTGTATTGGGACCTTTGCTATTTTTAATTTATATTATTGACTTAACAGAGGACATTTCATCATCAGTGTCGGCAAGGTTGTTCGCAGATGACTGTATATTTTTAAGCAAGTAACTTCTACCAATGACCACGATTTGCTCCAACAGTCCACTGAAAATATAAGTTCTTGGTGTCATTCTTGGGATATGCAGTTAAATGTAGAGAAAACAGTTTTGCTAAGAGTCACTAGAAAAAAGACCCCCAGCTTATTTGAGTACTGCTCCAGCAATACTCCCGTTCAAACCGTTGACAGTTACAAGTATCTTGGAGTTACTTTTACTAATAAATTAACCTCGTCAAGCATATATCTGAGACAAGTTCGAAGGCATTTAAGAAGTTGTGCTTCTTACGCAGAAAGCTTTGTAATGCTCCTCCTCATGTACGCTTGCTCGCTGTAAACACATATGTACGGTCAAAATTAGAATACGCGTCACAAATTTGGGACCCACACACGATAAAAGATAATAATCAGCTCGAAATGATTCAGCATAAGGCCACCAGATTTATCTTTAATAAATATAGAACATCTGATTCCCCAAGTGAAATAATGAAGAAAAACAAAAATTTTTCCTTGCGTTCTAAGAAATTCCATCGCATAAAATTTCTTCATGATATAATGACTGGTTACACGAAGTTAACTGATCTTCCATACCTTTGCCCTGTAACAACAAGTCAAACAAAACACACTAGAGTTCATTTTTACAACCAATTTTTGCCAGAACTAAAGCATTCCAAAACAGTTATTTTCCGAGAACTATACAGGACTGGAATATACTTCCAGAATCAGTAATAATGTCGCCAAATTTCGTTCAGTCTCTGGAGGAGCACATTTTATGTTAGTTGTGAGGTTTTTTTCCTGCTGATGTTGGGTTCGATTAACTACGTGATAATGCGTTATTACTTAATATGTATTCATTGTAGCTTATTTCGGTCCTTGATGCTTTGTATTTATAGCATATTGTTATCTATTACTTGAATATTGTACCATTGTATGTATCATTTTATCATTGTTTTTATTATCATGTATCTGCCCCTCCTGCTTGGGCCAAGTTGGCCTGCAGTATTTTCAAATAAAGAAATAAAATTCCACCTCCTTCACCAAAAGAGCTGCGCAAATTGTATATGGGTATCAAGGAAGCAAGAACAGTGCATGTAATATTTTCAGTACTACCCGGATACTGTGAGGCCTTCAAAAACCCAGAGCCAAAGCACAAAGTAGATTTGAGATGTTTATATTCTGAAGACAATGCAGCCTGCACCTAAGAGGCACTTGTACAGATGTCGGAGAACTTTGTTTCAGCATATCTTATGAGTGACGACACCGTGAAACGTGTAGAAGCATCCAGAAGACAGCAGAACCACTCTCAGCAGTGGTTTTTGTACAGAGCCGCAAAAGTAACGGCCTCTTTTATGAAAAGGGTATGTCAAACAAGTACAGAGAGACCCAGCGTCTCATTGCTTAAAGAGATCTGTAACCCGGGAAAAAAAGCCTCAAAACATCAGCTGTGATGTGGGGGATCAATCACGAGCAAGATGCTCTCAAGGCCTATGAAGCTCGTGAAAGATCAAAGCATGAACAATTCATGTGTTGCAGGTCTGGGCTTCATCTGAGCACGACGCATCCATTTGCTGGAGCAACGCCAGACGCTCTTGCGTCATGCATCTGTTGCGGCAAAGGAGTTGCAGAATTCAAGTGTCCGTTTGTACTTCGTGACACTAACTTCAGTTCTGCCAAATCTGCCTAGTTGAAGTCAACGGTGTCATGCAATTACAAACCTGCCATGCATACTATTATCAAGTGCAGGCCCAAATGGCTGTGTGTGATGTAGACTACTGTGATTTCGTTATTTGGGCACCACATCTGCTCCACATTGAACGAATAAGGCGGGACACGGAGTTCTGCAAGAATATGCTTTCTACCGCAAGAGCAGTTCACAGGAAATGTACTGCTTCTGCAATGGGCCAGAAGTAGGAAAGATGATTGCATGCGACAATGCGCAATTTACGCTCAAGTGGTTTCATTTTACATGTGTTCGACTTTCTCGAGTGCCAAAGACCAAAAAATGGTATTGCCCGCAGTGCGACAAAGAAGGAGAATAACGGGTGTGTCATAACTATCACTGTGGAAAACATGACACTACAGAAAAAAGCAGAATGATGCTAAACAGTGCTTGAAGGAACAACACTAATATAATCTGGATGAAAAGAGAGTTCATGATGTACTAGAAAACATACTAGGACAGAAATGTTTACTGCAAAGCAATAAAACATGTCGCACTAGAGAAAGGGAAGAAAGGGGAGAAACAGCAGCTCGAAGTTTGACAAAGGGAGGAGTTTCTCTTCAAACAGCATATGTTTGCTTAATTTACTTGGTCACCTTGGCCTAAGCTTGGCCTCACCACTGACAAAAAAAAATATGCATGCATCCATGCATGCACCTTGAGACAATGTTCTTGCAACTTTGCCTGGTGTGCTATACTATTCAGTCATAGCATAAGTCAGTTATAAGCAGCAACATTAAAACCAAAAGGAAATCTAGACTTGCCCAATTTATTACACACGAAGGGGTATGCTTAAGCAATGGTATTTGTTGTACTTGTTCCACTGCAACCTCTAGCAAAAAGCAAGACACAGATGTCATGGCATACAAGGCTACAGAAGCCTAACAATATATGGAGCTGTGGCACAGTGTATGACAAAAATTACAAAACAAAGAGGAATGAAGCAGCCTTCACACAAGGTAGTCAATACAGAAGTGCCAAATGTTCTAAAAAAATGCAGTGATGACAACTCTTACCCTGCAAAATATTTAAAAAATTTTTTGTTTCCAGTTTTCTTTTTGGTATGATGCTTCGATTTGTTGTTGACATATTCTTGCTTACTGTAACGAATACAAACACATATTTGCCTTCTAAGAACCAATTTGCAAAGCCACAGCAACATTTACAGCCAGAGGAACAGCAAGCTTATCTGCTACCCATGATTCTCATGGTGGTTGAGCTGCAGTTACTCAATTCCCGGCAACAGCAGGGCCAATCTTCTCGCTAGTGTACGATACGAAACACTTAGGCTGTGATAGCATGCACTGCGGTAAAAACATTTAAGGACTCTCATTAGTGTCCCTTAGTTCTGCAACAATAGATAGACAAAGATTCGAAAGGGCGCAGCACACGGTGACAATTTTATCTATTGGTGCTAATTCGTCTCCAGGTCGGCAATGGGCAATGTAGACTTACGTATATGTACTTATGGCTATTCTGGAACAGGCTTTGAAGAGACGCATCTGTTTGAGCACCGGTCCGTTTTTTTTTTCGCCACACTGCATGGCTTGCGTCTCTAACTGCAAATAAAAACATTTGCTGGCAAATATCTTCCCACAGTAGATAATCTGATTACAAGCTGATCTCGTTTCCTGCTTTTATTTTTAATTTTTTTTCAAGGAAGGAATCTCATGTCCGGAGTTATACGCAAAAAGACCACCACCGAGAAGTCTGAATGGTGTCCTAGGCATTGTTGACGCTGGAGGCAACATTCCCTCCACACTGGCAATATTGCCCCCCGAAAATTTTGCAGCCACAGTGACTGACGAAGTGGGCAGTGATGAAAATGACACTGGCATGGCTCGGTTGCCTGGAAGCGTCCTTCGGGCGGAAATTGTGGACCTCGACAATAGGTCCTGTGAAGACGATGGTGAGCCAACCTAAAAGATTACGAAATTCAGCTCTAAATGAAAAAAGTGGGACTTGGAAGACAAAATTACTTAAGAGTGGTGGTCCGACGACCAACAGGATGAAAGTTCTCTTACTCCGGCAGAAAAGCGTTCGAGAAATTCTTTGACAGTGACGTCATCACACTTGTGGTGCAGGAAACTAACCGCTCACTATGTGGACCAAAAAAATCGGAGCCTATAGTCCATCTTACAAGGTGGTTGCAGCAGAGTGGAAGCTACAAGGTGCACGGCGGTGGTATCCCGGCGCAGCGCTAAATAGTGCGCTCATTGCACATTGTGTTCTTCGGTGTGATCTCTACAATAGCTATTGTTATGCATATTGATGTAACTTAAGACGCACTAGGAAACCTTCGTGATTATTTTAATGCTCCTGGCTTCAGTATTGCAATTTGTTTTTTTTTTTTACTTTCTCACAACACATTGAAGAAATAGCTCCTTGCGCATTCGAAGATTATGTTTAAAATATGGCGGAAATCAATTAGCGGGCTGAACAGTGATTTCATTGCATTGATGAGAAAGCACCGAGACCTTTTTTTAGTGTTTCCTTACCGTGTTCATTTACCGGAATGCAATAAACAAAGCGGAGGTTTACCGCGAAGTAGTGCGCGAACATTGGCAAACATGGCGTCCGCCGAAGCTGTCGCGTCTTGTGTACGCGGTTCCTCCAAAGTGCAATTTTAGCCAAAAGAGGCGAAGACGCTCGCTTTAAGCATCTTAGAAATGGCATGAATTTTCTGGTCAAGAGGACTGCACAACTCACAAAGTTGAGTGAACGAACACTATACCAGTGGGCGTCGGAGAAAGACAAGGCGGGCATAGTGTTGGCACCGAACAAGAATTCTGGCGGAAAAGGTCATGAGCGTGCAAGGGAGCTGGACGACTTTGACCTGGGAATGCTGCAAAGGATGTTGAAGAAACTTGGCTTCTGATATAAGAAGTGGTCTCGGAACACACTTCTGATCGCAGCGACGCACATTGCGCAGTCTCGCCAACGCTACTTGCACCAGATAGCAGAGTTCCGATGCCAAGGTAAGCCGATTTTTACATGGGTCATCGCCACACGAGAAGTCAAGTGTGGGTTGACAAAACCGTACCTACCGTGCATGAGGTGCGTCGATCAGGATTGTCGACGAGCCTCCAACACCCCAGTGGCAAAGGTGGCCGGCTTATTGTGACCCACTGCGGCAATAAAAATGGCTTCGTTGAAGGCGCAGGGGAGTGTTTGGCGCAAAGAAAAACTCAGGCGATTATCACGAGGAGATGAATGGTTACCACTACGAAAAGTGGTTCATTAAGAAATTGCTGCCTCTTCTGCCACCTGGAAGCATTATAGTCATGAACAATGCACCAGAAAGGGAAAGACGGCATTTCGTCAGCGACCACGGCATGCTGCCGCGCGGGACCCAGCTCGCCCCCCCCCCTTCCCCCCCGCCCAGGCCGGAATGATGGGGGATCCGAAAACTGGGAATGTTTACGGCTTTGTGCTGTCATTGGGCAACGGTAAAGTTGCGCCAACCATCCTGGCCCACCACTTCCTTCGAGCGAAACTTCGGACAGCGACTTGTCTGTGTGTTCTGTGGTGTACATGCCTTAGTGCGCACTTTGGTGGGGGGAGGCGGCGAGGGGCACAGGCGAAGGAGTAAGGAGGAGGCGAAGCAGCGTTGCGAGCACTCACTTGTTTCCCTGACTTTGGAGGGCAAAGATCACGAGCATCCATGGCTGGGCAGCCCACCACAAACGCCAACCACTGTGGCAACTGCTTTGTGGCATCCAAAAACAGTGAAGGCTTGGCCCACACCAGGACCTGGTGGTTGCCGTACCGGCACCTCAGAAGAATCACCGGCTGGGTAAGACGAGTGCTCGACGACAGGACCAGGATTCAAGAGGCGTGGCGGCCAATTGGGCCTACTAGCGAGAAGGGGCACCACCCTTGGCTTTCTGCAGCAGCGCCCCATGGAAAGTGCAAAGACGGGTTCGAGGAATCGTGATGTGAGCCTGGCACCCCATCCATTCCACGGGCGCACTGTATTATAACCGAAGGGAGCAGGTCAGCAGCGGCGCAATTGTGTGCGTCTTTTGTCGACTTGGTGGCACGCCTGTTTACTTCAAGTGTCATACACGGGATCAGTGCACTGGGCTCGGGAAAGGGCCCTTTTCGAGGCTGGTGCTGGCGGTGAAGATCTGGCACCAAGGTGCACTACTCAACTGGCGGGATCCAATTTAGCGGCCCTGTGCAAATGGCACATCCCAGAAAATCAATCCTGTGTTCGCGGCTATGGTCAGCGAGCCGACCCCCGCAGCTGCTGTCCAGGAGAGTGTGGCGCCATCCGGCGAGGTTTAACTGATGCATCAGTTTGCCTCCCGAACCATAATGCCATACTGAGGAACTAATGCACGATTTGGGAGACTCTCCTGGCCGTGACCGGGTGCTGCGTGGGAGCACTTGCGTAGACAAACAATACGGGACTTCTGTGAATATTGCCTCACTCGTGTCGGTGTTGTATGCAAAAAGCCAAGCTGCGCGAAAATAAAAATTGCTTGTCCGGCTGCGGATTCGAACCATTGACCTCCGGGTTGCGGGACCACTACGCTTAACAGACCACTACGCTAACACTGTCAGTTCATCATACGCTCTCTTATAATAGCGTCCTTGATCACCCTGCACCGGGGTTGCCTCGAAACCAGAATGATGCGCTGTGCTTCGCAGTGTGGCGCACTGTGGAGAGTCAACATCGAGGACAAACTGCACCCCGTGCAGGGTGCTTGCATACAGTGCCACCTTGCCCCTGGCACGCAAAACTTGCATGAAAACTCGCGCGCATTTGATAGTTTGCACGTGCAGAGCATCCGCAGCAAGTGCTCAAACATTCTCAAACTGCGTACTCCAACATACCTGATTGCAGACAAACATCAATGGATTTTATAATTAATGGCAAGAGACATCATATGGTGATGTCTGTGGATGAAATGAACGATATAATGGTAAGTAAGTATTCGTTTTTAGCAAGGTACACGCGGGCAGTCAAGCAGGAACACAGCGCGATGACGCTTCCGCACTCCGCTCCCGGCAAGTTCTAGTAGCACAAAGATAGGGAGCCAAATAATTATACTAAATAATTTTTTACGCTTTACAGATCCGATGAAGCTGCATGCATTGGTGGAGTCAATCACCAGCAGTGTGAACAGCAATGCGAAAGCCAATGGTATGAGAGTAGGACCATCAGGAATTGCGAGCAGCAGCTTGTCTACCAGCCCTGGCAAGTATTGCATTTTTTTAGTTTTTTGTAATGTTGAAGTGTGTCGCCCACCCAGCAGACTATATAGTGTAGGAGAAACGGGACTCGTTGCGAAATACATATAATGGGCACCCTGAAACCATGCATATCCACACACAAAAAAAGGTCCAATTGGAAAATTTCTAACTGAAATAACTGGTCAAAGACCAGTTGTGTTTTCGCCACCGATTGAGCTCAATCATTTCAGCCCAATGAGACCACTAAATGACTCACCATCCTATTGGACCCAAAGGAATATGCAATTGGATTCACGAGCCCAATTAGCTGACCTATTTGGTTCAACTGGTGCCAATAGGGCTTCATTGTTTCTTTTTTTTTTTTTACTGGGTATGTTTCAGTTGACAGTTGCCTTTCTTTCATATGTATCGCCCATTGTCACTATTGTGGCTATTATTTCTTGAATGGTACTGACAGAGCCATCAGTATAATCATTCATTGACGTGCATGAATTTTTCTCATTACCAGATGCTCATAAAAGAAATAATCAGGGCACAAAGATTCCTCAAACAAGTGAATGAAGCGAAGGGGAAACAAGGGTCCTTTTGGAGATTTTATTACTTGAGCCAAATGGGCCCGATGAAAAGATTAAAGTACAAGAAGGCGATGTGGGTTACAATTGCTCTAGATATAGAAGATGAAACAGGGCACTGCAAAACTGCAGAGCAGTGCCAGAACAGATTTAGGACGATAAAAAAAGAGGCTCTCTGAAGCAAAAAAACAAGGCAACATCAGGTGCCGAGCCCTTTGAAATTCCCTTTGACGACGAATTGGACAAGATTAAATCCATAGACGACAGTTTTGAACCTGAGCTTTTGCGAGGACCAAGAAGTGTTGAATATACATCAAAGAAGCAAAATGACACAGTTCCACCCAAAAGATCAAAATCAAGCATCCTGAAAATGATGTGGAAAATTCATGGATAGAGAACAGCAGCGAGAGCGACGACACAAAGAGAAGGTGGAGCTGTTGAAACACCTGCTGGGGGCATCAAATCAGCCTACGGTAGCAGCGTCTTGCCTCGAGTCTATAGTAAGTGACATCTGTACTTTGTCCTTAGCTAAAAAACATGACACTGTCCTGAGGATGAGATACAGAGGAAAAGAGGACAAGATGAGTGTGCATTCAGTCTACGTCTTATCTGCGACGCACGTCTTTATGCATTTCCTTACCACCACATAGGCCAAAGTGGCAACGCTGTGAAATATGTCGTCATCATCATGTTTTAAATCATACTGTACCAACTGGCCTTCTATTGTATCCTCCGTTTCATTTCTGTTCATAATATTTAATAAATATATTGAAAAATACACTTTGTGAGTATTCATGATGTATCTTATTACGACTCACTGCGTCTGGCTCAAGACAGATGACAGAACCTAGGTAAGGTAAAGAATATTCATTTGTGCATCACTTGTACACAACAAGCTGTGAGAACAAGGCATGGTAAAGGTATCTCACGAATTGTGGCTTACCAGAAAGACAATATGAAAGCGCAGCACATAACCATGACACTCTTGACACTGATGCATGAAAATGCAGTGTACAGGTGACCCTCTCTCAGCCATGCTTGGTCAACAGCAGCAAGTGTAGCTAGCATTACAATGCTTAAAATGATATTAAAATGGCTAATAACATGCAGGACCACATCGTTCCAGAAATCTACGACTGCTTTGGTGTTAAAAAGCGGTTCTTCACCAAGAAACATGATGGGATGAAGAGGGACATGATACCAGTATGCTTGAGGAAAATATTTCTTTCTCTGTTTCGGCTTCCCGACACTCCACGAGGACATGAACGACGGTCAGCCTCTCACCACATCTGCCACAGGTTGGTGGTTCATCACCAGTAAGCAAAAAATTGTGGGTGCCATATGTATGTCCTATTCTTAGACGACAGAACAGGACATCAGATCGTCGTGTTTTCGTTATGGGGGGCCAGAAACCTAACTGTGGTTTTATCAAATGAAGCTTATTATTTGTTTCCGCATCCCACAAGCATTGCCAGTGGCTTCGCAGTCTCTTTCGCAGGAAAGGCTTCAAATCTGTTGCAGGTACAGCAGCTGTAGGGAGATGTAACGCCTGAGATGTAACTGATGTGGCCATTTGGTCTGCTCGATCATTACCCTCAATGCCTCTATGGCCTGGCACCCATATAATCACATGCTGGTTAGATATATACACTTCACACAGAATTGAATAGAGCTTATTAAGTACAGCGCTTTTGTGTTTACAGAGCGACTTCAATGCTTTCACGACACTTTGGGAGTCTGTAAATATGATAGTCTTTTTAAGTTTTGATTTCATTATATACTTCACAGCCGATAATAGTGCATACGCCTCAGCCGTAAAGATGCTTGTCTCCGGGTGCAGTACACCGGATTCCGAAAAGGATGGACTGATATTTGCATAAGATACCCCGGCATGTGACTTGGAAGCATCTGTGTAAAACTCTGTACACGAGTATTTAGACTGGAGTTCAAGGAAATGTGTGCCTCTGGCGCGTTTCGTGACTTCTATAAATGATGTGTCACAATCTATGAGCCACCACTGGCACGGAGATAACAGTTCTGCTGGAGCCATAGGACAATGATCAAGCAGCGGAACACCCATTTCCTCATTAAGATGCCTCACACGCAACGAGACCCGCTTTCTCGTTGCAGGTCGATTACGGAAGAGTGTGGCAGCGGTCACATCGTTTATTGTTGAATAAGATGGATATTCAATGTTTGCTTGTACTTTCAGAAAATATGTAACGCTGCTGTATGACCGCTGCAGATGAAGTGACCACTGATTCGACTCTACATAGAGGCTCTGGATTGGACTTGTCCTGAAAGCACCAGTCGCGAGACGGATACCCAAGTGGTGAACGAGGTCTAGTATTTTTAATGCACTTGGCGTTGCAGAATTATAAATTATGGACCCGTAATCAAGGCGTGAGAGGACAAGACTTCTATATATGTTAAGCAAACAGTTTCGATCACTACCTCAAGTCGTACGCGACAGAAGCTTTAAAAGGTTCATTGTCTTCAAGCATTTTGCCCTCAAATACTTAAGATGTGGAATAAATGTGAGTTTAGAATAAAATGATTCCTAAAAACTTGCGCTCACTGCTCACAGAGAGCGCATCTATTTTAATTTCAATACATGGGACAGGCGTTACGCCTCTCTTGTTTGTGAAGAGCACACAAGTGCTCTTCTGGGCATTTATTTTAAAACCATTTTCATCTGCCCATTTGGACAATTTGTTTATTCCAAGCTGCACTTGTCGATCGCAGATGGCAATATTGCATGACTTGAAGGCTATTTGCACGTCGTCGACGTAAACAGAATAAAACATTGTGCGTGGAATGACTGTATGCAGGCAGTTAATTTTTACAATAAATAGCGTGTAACTAAGCACGCCCCCTTGCGGTACACCGGTCTCTTGGGTGAAGGGCCTAGACAGAGCGTTACCCACTCTTACGCGGAATGTACGATTAGAGAGATAACTTTCAATTGTGTTTAACATGTTGCCACGGACACCCATCGCCGAAAGATCTCGGAGGATTCCGTAGCGCCATGTCGTATCGTAAGCCTTTTCTAGATCCAGAAATACTGAGAGACAGAATTGCTTATGTATAAAAGCATCTCTAATATAAGACTCAATGCGAACAAGGTGGTCTGTTGTGGACATACCTTCCCTGAAACCACATTGGAAGGGGTCTAGGATTTTTCTGCTTTCAAGCACACAGATCGAGCACCGATTATTATCGACAAACTTGCAAATAGAGCTTGTCAATGCTATTGGCCTATAACTACTAGCCAAGGATGGGTCATTGCCTTGTTTATGTAGAGGGATGATCACACTTTCCTTCCACGAAGATGGAATGTAACCAACTGCGTACATGGCATTGAAAATACTTAATAGTGTTTTTAGGGTTTCAGGGTGCAGGTGCTTAATAATTTCGTAAATGATATGATCGTCACCTGGTGCGGAGTTGTTGCAACAGTTTAGAGATGCCTTGAGTTCAGCAAGCGAAAATGATCGATTGTACGCCTCATTTGGCACACATTTGCGTTCGAGGGGCTGTCGCTCTGCGCGTTCTTTGAACTTCAAGAAGTGTTCTGTGTAGTGTGACGCACTGGAAATGTGTTCAAAATGTTCACCCAGGAAGTCAGCCTGATCTTCCAGGCTATCACCCTCTGTGTTTACCACGGGGAGTGATCTTGGGTGACGTCCTTTTAATGTGTTTACTCTGTTCCACACTTTTCTCTCGTCTGCATAGGAATTTATACTGCAAAAATACTGCTCCCAACTATCTCTCTTAGCACGTCAACGTGTTCTTCTCTCTTGGGATTTTGCCTGTTTGAAATTGATGAGGTTTTCGGCAGTTGGAGAGTCGCGAAGCGATCCCCAGGCCTTGTTTTGTTGTTTTTGCGCCTTTCTACAATCGTCATTCCACCATGGGATGCGACGCTTTTTGGCTAGCCCGTTGGTTTGTTGAATGGATTTTGTGGCAGCCTCTATTGTGAAACCTGTCAAGTAGGCCACAGGATTGTCTATGTTAAAACCAGCAATGTCATCCTGAGCTAAATATGTTATTTCTCTGAAGAGAACCCAGTTTGCTGATTCAACCTTCCATCGGGGAACATGTGGAGAGCATTCAGTGTGTTTTGTCGCATTTATGACTATTAGGAAGTGGTCACTTCCGTAGGGGTTCTTAATGTTCCAATCAAGGTAAGGCATTAGTGTACGGGATACTATGCTCAAGTCTATTGAGGAGTAGGTTTTGTGCGCAACGCTATAATACGTCGGCTCCTTGTTATTGAGTAGACATGCATCCGAGGAAAAAAGGAAATTTTCTATCAAACGCCCTCTTCCGTCACAACCGTTGTCCCCCACAAAGTGTTATGCGCATTTAAATCCCCGACAACTATGTATGGCTCCGGAAGTTCATTAATGTAGTTTTCAAATTCGGTTTTCTGGAGTTGATAATTCGGAGGGATGTATATAGAGCTAATGGTAACTAGTTTATTGAACAACACCGCGCGAACAGCAACTACCTCTAGGGACATACGGAGTTTTAGTTCTCGGCAGGCAACAACTCTGTATCGTTATATCTTTTTAACTGTGTTCTGAGTTGCGAGATTGTGCAATATACGAGGTGGCGAACCTTTAACTTGACTATTCAGCACTTTGTTTCCTTCCATTTCCGACGTCCTGTGTATATACGTGTGATTTGCGTTACGCAGGTTGCAGCTAGGCGCTTATACGTTGCAGCGCCTTTTGCGGTTTTTGTGGTGGTATCTCTTCGTGTATCTAACGTTTACGTGGTGGTATCCTCTTTTTTTTCTACAAATAGCGAAGACGTCACGGTTGCAGCTTCCAATTCCTTGCTCACTTCGCTCCGTACATTACAGGATGTCTCAATGGGCGCCCGTCAGAGGTGAAGAGACGGAGATTTTCCAGATCTTCAATGCTGACGTATTTCCCATCATTGATAACGGCCACCCGCTCTATATCACCACAGATACAGTAAGCTAATTGTACTATTACTTTTCGACTAGCTTCTCAATCTTAGCGCAGCATGTGTTTGCTGTTGCAGAAGGCATGCCAGTTCGTGTTGCAAGTGAGGCGAGAGAAGCTGCAGTCCTGGAACCGGTCCCTCGAAGGAGAGGGCAGAAGAGCTGTGGCCCGAGGCCAAAGTTTTATCTCCGATAGAACTCTAAAACTATCAAGCCGACCTGAGTAAATCAAAACAGGTGTAGGAGATGCTGACTGATCCAATCAACCAACAATTTAATTGTGATATGACCTTCACACAGATAGAAAATGAGTGGAGAGCTCTGGAGAAGTACATAGAAGTACAGGGCAATGAAACAACATAACAGTATGTCTGGCAGTGATCAGAGCAGTGACCAGGAATTAGCGATGGACGATGCTGACTGTCTGCTCTCTGCGGAGGCATGGCAGATGATTAAAAAAGCATGTACCGGTATTGAAAGTGTTTGAGGCTGGTTTGGACCTCACCTCCAATATTTGTGTAGAGAAGCAGAGCAGAGCAAAATCAGGTCTTTCGGGAGGCGCAGAGAACAGATCCCGAGTCTAGTGGATGCATTGAAACAAGGTAAGGCAGGCATGCAGCCATGGAATCTTTATTCCCGACAAGCTGGTTTTTGACAAGGACAAAATTGCCGCCAGGGTCTATGAGCAGCTCGTTCTGTCTGGTGAGAGAAGGAAGCAGGTTCGGCTCCTTGCCCATGAGTCACCATGGGCTGGGCACCTCAGAATAAGGAAAACCGACAATAGGATAAAGATGTCTTTCTATTGGTCTGGCATTGACAGGGAGATTAAACAACATTGTCAGGCATGCCACGGTTGTCAGGTCCAGTCGGACCGTAAGATCATAGACCTTGTTCTGATCACGCCACTCACGCGGCCAAGCTACCCGGTCCAGGTGATTAACAATGATGTAATTGGGCCATTGAACGCATAATCGACAAGGGGACACAGATATGCTCTGTGTAACGGATTTGAAAACCCGATGACCAGAAGTTCTGTATTTGACATCGTTCACAGCACGAAAGGCATATGATGATGCGCTACTAGAGATTTTCTGGTGGACTTGTGTCCGTGAGGCAATCTGCAGCGATCAGGTAACTAATTTTGCAGCACAGATAACTCATGATTTTCTGCCACATAATCGGAAGTTCACCGCAATTTTCAGCTCTAGAGCATCCTAAAGGTAATGGCTTTGCATAGAGATGGAACCGCATATTTAAACATATTTAGTTTCATGTGATCGAAAGAGACAGGAGGAACTGGGATATATTTGTAACCTTTTGGTCAAGGTGTATAGGGAAGTGCCTCACGACACAACAGGCGTTTCCCCATTTCAGATGTTCTTTCAGTGTACCAGAAGATAACGAGCACTGGGATGTGTACCTGAGACTAAGAACAATTGTTAATTTAGCATTCTCGGATGAGATTTGAAGAGACCATCTTGCATGGCTTCAAGATATGATAAAATACCTCTTCCATTTTTTTTATCTCTACCCTTACAGAATCACACCAAAGCTCCATTTTTGAATACATTATCCCAGGCTCATCAGCCAACTTGGTCCGCTCAAGCAGTACTGGTTTAAGTAGTATGAAGCAAAGCAGCAGTACATTAAATCCATTGCATCTCACAATCAGAATTTCAAGAACACTCGAAGCCTTTTGCTGAGTGCAACCAACTGCTTCAAAGCATTGAGTTAATGAACAGTGAGTTGGACAAAAGTATCAGAACAACAAAGGGTAAGCTGAATAACCATGACCAGTTGGGTCCATATCTGCAACAAGTGTTCGCCTTTGATGCGCCTATTTCGGAAGTTCGTAAAGCCACTGTCCATCCAGCATTCAACATACAGAGTACTGTATGTGGTCATAATTGAAAAGTGCCAACTGCCTTGTTTTGGACAGATCGCTGGACTGTACATGTACTGTAGCAGTTGCTTCATCATTGTAAGCGTTCTAAAAACTATGGTATTTCAAAGACATTGTTGGTCATACCTGGTCACTAAGACAGGAGAACAGAGAGTTGTAAAGGCACTTGGGCTGCCATCATATCAAGTCCTTGACTTGTATTCGGGACATGAATTGATGTTGAAGCCAGAAATTATGCCAATGAACTGAAGTAATGTCAGCCATTACAGGTGTATGTTGCACGGTAGAATGATGGCTATTCTTATAGGGTACCACATTCCATCTAAGAACCACACCATTGTTACTGTAATTACAATGATGGCCGGCAGAGCTCAAGACATACATAAGCTCACCTGAGACATACATAAGCTAAGACATGGATCGATGTCCTAATATGAAAGAAATACAGTTGGAAATTCTATAGGTTTGTAATTCATTTTATATTTTCATGTTTCTGCACTCTATCAGACACAGAGTTATTGTTGAAGGGCAAAACAAGTAACTGATATATCCTTGCAAATTAAGACGACAATTAGGCAGATTTTAATATTTGGACAAACCACTGTAGCACAAGAATAATGCAACATGAAGCAAGGGCACTCAAACCCCCCCCCCACCCCAACTTGTCACTGGGACATATTAAACTCGATTCTCGAATTTAACATGCCATAACTATGATGTAATTATAAGACACGCAATAATGGGGACTCCTCATTAAAATTTTGACCACCTGGGATTTCTTAGAATGCACCTATTTAGAGCTAAGTAGACGAGCGTTTTCTGCATTTCACCCCCATCGAAATGTGGCCGCTGGAGCCTGAATCGGACCTGCGACCTCAAACTAGGCAGCATAGCAGATCTGAAATGCTATGCTTTTACTGGCTGCATGAACGAGAAACTATGTAGAGAAGCAAGAAATACATCATACACACCAGGATGAGTACATCATCTATATGGCTATGCTATTGCAATTTTGGGAGCCAGAAACAGAAGCTAATTCGGGAGCCAGAAACACGTCACAGACGCTTGGTTTCGGACACGACTTATTCCCAACTAAGTAGTTATTTCACTGCATAATTTTACATATTATAAAAATGTTTCAACAAAACTTTATTTTTGCGTTGATATGTCAAAACGCCTTGGCAAAGCATGCTGTTGGACGGCAGTGTCCTGCAGCGATCCAATCCAATCCAAGTTATAGCCATAATTCTAATGGCGGCAAAGCGCCGGTGCAGTGCCGGCTTGTTTGCCATCTTGAGCCACTGGAGTATCGGAATGTGTTTTGTTCACAGGTGCCAAAAACCCTACAGTAAGGAAAAAGCCGTACACGCGAAAGAAAGTGTCATAGCAAAGAAAGGCTATATTTGAGAACTTTGGATCTCGTGCCGGCAGCCAGCAATCAATGGGCCCGAGAAATCGCAAATTGCGAACGCTGCAGTGGTGCACGTATGCCGCACACATGCGTTAACTGGTGTTTTTGCCCTATCCGTGCAAACGTTTGTGTGCCTTGTGACGTTTGCCGATGTACAGAGGCAACCTTGGAAGTTAATGCCGATGATTGTAACATGACACGACTCCCGACCTCAGGCTTAGCGGCAAAATGATGTAGCCACTCACTACCACAGCACGTATTAAAGATCCTTATAGCATTAAATTGAATGTATTTATGTTTGAAGAGGCAAAGAGCATTCACCATTCTGTGGTCACTAAGTGCAAATACTGGCTATACTGCTATTAAAATTAATTTGTGGTGAAAATTTCCACATTTAACTACGGATATGTGTATTGGCTGTATCACTATACTATTCTTGTAGACAAAGCTCTAAAAGTTAGCAGGTTCAAGTGTCATGTGCATTATTATATTTTTTACTAAGCTTCCTAGTGCAAAAATGCTCCTTGTAGGCATAACAATATATTTTATTTGCTAATATTGTTAAACGATAAATTTCTCAAACTAGCAGAAATGGCAGTGCTTTCTGTGTTAAAACTTATTCCGCCCCAATGAGTTTGAAGGTGCATCACATTATATGTTTTTATATCTTTGAAAATATATTTCTGACATGATCTACATAATGGTGCTTGAATGATATTTTACATTGTTCTGTGTAGACTGCTGTTTATGCCTGTATGAAGTAATCTTATTGAACAGCGCAAAACGAGGCAAAAGACGGCAAACAAGGTGGGACTAAGACAGTGCTTGTCTTTGTCCCACTTTTGTCTACGGTCTCATACCTTACTGTACATGCATTAAGTAAGCCTTGATGCTTACACTACCACTATGCATTTTGCTGTGGTTTCCGCCACACGTATATTCTTGCTTGTGAGTTTTTTTCTTTACTCTAAAGCTTGTGCCTATATAGACCCCTTGCAAAAACGCGTCAACGCTGTGCGCCGCCGGCAACACTTTGCAGCGCCTCTCATGGTAAAGGAAAAAACTACAAAAACGTTCTTCGCCTGGCTCCGCTCCACGTTTGAAAGAAGGATGGCGGTTGCGTTCCCCGCGATTGTTTTCCCTACCACCAGCTGGAAAAGTAATCTTTCTTGCGTACCACCACTAAATGGAGAGGCTCGTAGAGTTTTACCGCAGCAGGTCTACTACAGAGCGCTGCTATAACCGAAGCTATAACTTCACCGTGGAATTGTACATGATCGCATCGACGGTGAAGACCTTTCAATACCTTGCATGGCTTAGCATGACAGCAGCTTAGATGAATAAAAAAACATGCTCACGTCATCAAAACATAGCAGCTGAGCTGAGTGACAACTCGAGAAAGGTAGAAGCATGCTTTAATCTGCCTAGATACCGTAGGCAAGCAAATACATGTTAAACTCTTAAAACATCACAGCTAGGCACATGGATAGCGTATTGGCACAAAGGGTGCCACACTTCCGCTCCTGCTCCCTGCATAACAATTGGGCTCGTGTATGGTGCTAGGCTAGTTACACATGGATATGTATATCAGCACATGTATATTTGTAGCTGCCGAGAGCATGCCATTTGTTCAAATTAGGCACGGGCACAATTTCCATTTGCTGTTACCAATTTGTATGCAGGTGCGGTATCGAGCCCATGGCTGCAAAGCGCTACGAGGAGGTGCTTCAGACCATGGGTCACGACGTGACTGTTGTACACTGCAGCCTGCTAGTCAACCCCGCCTTCCCTTGGCTCGGAGCATCACCTGACAGGCTCGTGTTTCATCCAGCAGAAGCCTCATATGGGGTACTCGAAATTAAGTGCCCGTATAGCCTCCGTGAAAAGAAGGGAGAGGAACTTGCCAGTGCCACATTCTGTAGCGAGCTGACAGAGAGTGGCCCAAGGCTGAAAAGGGAGGACTACTATTATGCACAATTAGTAGGCCAAATGGGAAGTTTCTGGACTGAGCTGGGGGAACTTCGTTGTAAACGGAAAAGATTTCATTTTAATTGAACGAATTCGGCTGGACAATGCTGAATGGGATCAAATAAAAGACCAGCTAAACTACTTTTATTTTAATAAACTGCTGCCATTTATGGAAAGTGGCGAGCACGATTCTGCTGCTTAGCACGTATGCGTTGAGTAAGACTGTGACACTTCAATGAGCTGTGTTCATTGGCTTCCTAGTGTTCTTTATTTCAAAATAAATAAAATGCAGAAAAATACCACTTATGCTATTATAGTCCTGTACAAACTACAAACTGTTAGTGGAGGTCGCCGTCGTCAAGGCACTGAGCAAGTGAAGTTCCCTCCTTGGTAAGCTGGGATCTGGAGGAGTGGACTGGCCATGCTTGGTGTCATTCATGACGTGCACTGTGCAAGTGCACTGGACCTAGCCAGCTTCGGCATCGTGAATTATAGGTGACTGGAAGTTGAGCGCTCAAGATGGCGCAGATTGTCCACATTTGATTACCCATTAGGGCCAGTGAAATTGGAATGAGGCAATCAAATAAGTGAAAGCATTTAATTCTTTGTATCCTCCTTTCTACGTGGATCCGGAGGGCAGCAATCTCCTGGGTCTCTTGGGCCTGCTCAATTGTGAATTGGTCACGACGGAGGAAGGGTGGAATATTTAGCTTTACACCAATTTCTTCCACAAGGTCGTCAATTCGGAACCCCTTGTCTGCCATGACAGTCTCCTATGTCAAAATCTAGGTCCAGAAACCCACTTATTCTGACACATTCTCTGTCTGAGGTGCTTCCAGTGAACAACTCGGAGACAAAGGTAACAAGTCCCGATCTGGGGACACACCAATCAGTCCTTTAAGCATGTGTGTAGACTTGTAATGGGAGTAGAGGCCGGACTGTGTCACAAATGACGATGGAACTTCGCACCATACTTCTGTCGCATCGAGCAATACACGGGTTGATTGGTACTTCTCCACAAATTCCGGAGACATTGCTTCATCTATAGCTTGTCGTGATAGCCATATTGCCAGTGCTGTGAGCTGAAGGTACATAAAATCCACCCAAGTGGAAAATATTCGCAACACCGTGCTAGCAGATACCAAAAACAAATGTCCAAGATGCTGGTGGAATATGCCAAGTCGAAGCTTTATGAGGACCATGAAGAGTTGGGTTTGGCACACTCACTTTCTGTGGCCGGCCCCTGTAAGCTTCATACTGGTAGCTACTGGTCCTGTGATGTCGTATTATATTGCTTCCATTTTCACCAGGGTCCAAATACTGCAACAGATCTGAACAAAACTTAATGTCTTCATCACATTCTTGGAATTTTTCAATACCAAAAGGTGCCTACTGAGTTTATTTCTCGACACAGCGTTGGGAAGTAGCTAACTCAGTTTGCAGTATATCCAGCTCCTAGCTCTGTGCTCTTAGCTTGTTCCTTGCAGTTCCTAGCTCTGCCTGAGAAGTAGCGAGTTTAGCACGAGCCTTGCTTAGTTGCACGGTCTGCTCTGCTAGTTCTGCCTGCTGCTTAGACTCTCTGTCTTTAATTGATGCGCTGGAGGCCCAGCTTGCCACAACTATTTTTCTGAACTCCTGGCTAGCAGAACCATGCTGCAGAGACACATTCTGGTCTGAAACAACGTCCTGTAGTGGGGGTTGGTTCTCGTCAGGAGTATTTGCCAATTCCATTGAAGACTGACTGTCAGCTGGCAGGTGGAGCTCATTGTATTTCTTCTTGGAAGCAGGAATCGCTGGGAACATTCGCTGGCGAGGCGGTTTTCTTAGGGGCTTGGTCTTTCGAAATGGAAATATGGATGGCACAGCTGACTTCTTGAGTAGGCGATGGCCACTTGCAACATTTTCCCAGAAGTTGGTCTCTAGAAAATGTAGAGAGCACACTTTGGTAGCCTTACTTATTCGGAACAGTGACCCTTCGTCCCTCTTTATGGCAGCAATCCATTTTTTCTTTAATCCCTTGTCGCTGGGAAACGTGTGGTATGACACCTGAAAATAAAGAGTTCTTGTTATGATCTGTCTGTCTCATTTTATGCACCGCAAAGTACCTGGCCAACAAAACTCTTGGGTAAGAAGACTGACCCACTGCCCATCCCCGTAATGTTAGCTTAACATAACGCAAGCGGTAATGCATGTTTTAGCTCGGGCAAACAAAATACTTGCACAGCGCGCAGCAGCGACTCACAACTCGCACGGGAAGCTTGTCAAAAGCGTTCGCCGCGGATTAACGCGCGAATCCGACACTCGCATGCTGAGCAACACTTAAAAGTGTAATAAAAGTGTGAACTCACAGTGACACAAAATAAACGCGCATAATACATTGGCACTCAATAAATCAAAACGAAGCAAAGTGCATGCCACTTTACGGCATCGTGCAACTGTAGCCGATCGGCCTTGGATCCGTCGCGCGCATATGACGCTCGTTTAGCCCTGCTAGGAGTGTCAGTCTGACAAGAAGCATGAGTAAACGTGCAATTAAAACAATGCAAAGCACTACAATGCCAAGCCAATACATTAAACCCATGCAGAACCGCACGTGAAATCGCGGAAACAGATGGCCTGATGCCTATGTACTGTACGTACCTTTTGTCCGGATTTGCTGTGTCCCCGTGTGCAAGCAATACGGATACGTTGACAGTGTGTTAGCATCTTTGCTCACACCTTGAAAGCGCTTAAATTACAAACAATTACCACACAGAACACCTAAAGCTTCAATGGCGCTGTCACATATAAGAGGCCGCCTGTGGCGAGAAAAGACGATGACGAAGTTCGCGGAGCGTTCCGAACGGCGCGAGCGCTCGAGGCACGCGAACCGAGGTGTAATCCGCGAGGGAGAAGCGATGGAACAGCATTATCGACGTGGCTCATGAGCTGGAAGGTCGCCTCGTCAGCCATGCTGACGACAGGAGAGCGGAGGACCCGGCCACGAAGTCGTGATTCTGGCAAAGCTCAGACGTAGCTGTAGTCCTCGGAGACGTCCGGACGAAGCTCCTGGGACCGGCCACTGCTGCTCACGGTGGTTCCGGTCTTCTTCTCGAGAATCCCTCTTCCTCGGCCAAGCCCGTTCAACCGATGATCACCGGGGCACCGGGCTGCCACGCAGATCGTCGGAGGGCGAAGAACACTTCATTAGGCAAGTGACACATCAGCGGCGGCTACCGGAGCTCCAGCCACGCACTCGGCCAGGTCGACGGAACCGCGAGGCGTCGGCACCTACGGCACCCTCAACGCCTCGGACAAGCCCGACGTGGATTCAGCAAAAACTTCAAGTCGACGGTCTCTAAGAGCCCACGTTTCTGCTATAGTGAACTAGATAGGGGTAGTGGGACGAGGGCGATCCGGGAGCCGAGGTCGTTTGCACGGAAACCGGCAGGCGGCGCTGCCGCGCCTTTCACCTTCACTTTCACCTTTCACGCTTTACGTCAAGGGCATAGAAAGACGACTGGAAAACAGCGAATTAGGTTTTGATTTATCCTACATGCGTAATGGACAAATGGTGCAACAGAAGGTCCCTGGATTGATGTACGCAGACGACATTGTGCTACTAGCGGACAATAAAAAAGATTTACAGATACTTGCGAATATCTGTGGGAACGCAGCAACAAATCTAGGCCTTAAGTTTAGCACAGAGAAATCAAGGATTATGATCTTTAATGAACACACGAGTAACTTCGTGGTGTCAATTCAACAGCAAGTAATACCCATAGTGAAGCAATATAAGTACCTCGGCGTACACATAAACGAAGGAAAGAATTACTCAAGCAACCACCAAGATAATCTGAAAATAAAGGGGAAGCGGAATGCAGCATTAATGAAACACAGAGCACTGTGGGGCCACAATAAGTATGAGGTGGTGCGTGGAATCTGGAAAGGAGTAATGGTGCCAGCGCTAACATTCGCAAATGCCATTATATGCTTAAAATCGGATATATTGGCGGATTTAGAAGTTAACCAAAGATCAGTAGGCCGGTTGGCTTTGGGAGCACACGGTAATACGACAAATGAGGCAGTGCATGGAGACATGGGTTGGGCCTCTTTTGAAGTCAGAGAAGCACAAAGCAAAATTAGTTTTGAAGAAAGGCTCAGGAACATGGATGAAAATAAATGGGCGGCTAAAGTGCACAAGTATCTCTACATGAAAAGCGTGGACACAGAATGGAGGAAGAGGTCAAGGAAGTTGGCAACCAAGTACAGGATAATCGAAACTGTAAATAGACAACCAGGGGTCATCAGAAAGAAAGTGAGAGAAATAGAGACTGTGAATTGGATGCAAAGAATGGAAACGAAAAGGACAATGGAGATTTACAAGAATGAGAAGAAAGAAATTAGAAGGGAAAATCTGTACGATAACACAAAGGGCAGTGCCTTGCTATTTGAGGCTCGAGCAGGTTGCCTAAGGACGAAAACATATCGGAACAAATATTCGGAACTAGATGAGACATGTGTATGCTGCAGTAAAGATCCAGAGACCACTCAGCACATCCTAATGGAATGCGACCGGATCCACCCAGCGAGAACCGTAGGTAACGTGCAACTCCCAGAAGCGCTTGGGTTTAAAGTGGAAGGAAACATAAACAGATCAGCCGTAGAGATCAGCAAGAGACGATTAGAGTACTGGTGGAAAAAAAGCAGGGAAAAGATGGATACGACCTGATCTCTTAAAATCATAGGCAGCGGTACAAGCTAAATTTTTGAAAAAGGTATACAAAAATGCGAGATAAAGAACATGTGTAGTATACCTGATTAAATCAAGCAGGCTAGGTGACTATTTGTCGCCACCCCGTTTCAAAGGGGATGCCAATAAATCATCATCATCATCATCACCTGAACCGCCCGGCAGTGCG
>NW_023606462.1:0-60001 GCF_013339745.2 Dermacentor silvarum
AATTCGCTGCAAGCAGTGAAGAAGACATTCATCGTCTTGTTAGCCATAATTGAAATTCTAGAGGTCAGGTTTTGAGCTCCACGCATGACGTGACTCAATATTCTGCCCAAATTAGTTTACGGGCTTTTTTAATTGAGACACTAATTGCAACGCTTTGATTCTTAGATCGAAAGCAGCGATCGTTGCGAAATGTCTAATTAAGACGAACCTTCAAAAGAATCTGCCAGGTTGAATGTCCGCGCTTAACAGCGAGCTTTCCTGTTTTCACGGAAAGCCTGCCTTAGCGTAAAAAACAATGATATATCAATATATCATTGTTTTATATATATATATATATATATATATATCAATGTCAGCGTACTTTTTTGATGACCGGGGGACTAAAGTATTTTTATTTTGGGTGAAACACGATCAAATGTTATGACAAAATGTTTATTCTGTGGAAAGCAAAAATAATAAATGTCGGTATTTATAAAAGGAGTAGACGCACTGAGCACTGCTACACTTTGATATGGCGATTATGTTATTATTATCTGCTTTGATTTTCGGTGTAGGATATATAGCAATATCTGATTTACCTACTATGACACTTCATGAAAAACAGTGCTAATGTGTTCCGATCGCGGACCCTGTGGCTTGTCCTGTTGAAGATATATGCCGCACATTTTCAGACCATGCATAAGACACATGCCGCGCATTTTCGGACCACTAACGTATGGCCACTTAGCGCTAAGTGACCATACGTCTTATTGTCTGAAATTGCTCAGTATGAACTGATTAGCCCAAGAACAGGTGCTACGCATGTCCTGCTCTGACGTAACTGTCCTCTAATCGCCAAAGAAGTTCGTTAGCAATCCAGATGACTATTAACATTGCACGCGCTAAGTGATAAAAGTTGCTGTATTCGAGCTCACTATAACTGCACGTCGTCGTTCCACGTAAATTGTTGCAACAGGTTTGCCCTCCGGCAGCTCGAAGCATTTACGATAATTGAACGTAGCCTCGCGGGAGCAGCAATCAATTAGCGCGAGAACTAATTACTGAGGGTAGCGCTCGCTTTGAGCCTTCGCAATATTGAACGTCATCAAGGGAACTTAGGTGAACCGGTGCGGTAGAGGTTCCAGAATTCTCCAATTTCCTGCTGCGTTGATGCAAATTGAGTTTTGCTTTTTCCCAGTTAAGTAAAAAAGCTGCAGAGCTCATTTTGACTTTTATGAGAAGATCGACATTGATTACAAGAAAAACCTAAGTGAACAATACAATTTCTGACTTTTAGTTCATAAGAAATAAAGTTTTACACGTGTGCGGTTTCTATTTTGGGTAAGAATCCAGAGAACGCGCTTCAATTCCAGCCTCACCCGCCTACGTACTCGTTAACGCGAATCAGCGTATTCACCTTCTGCCGTTGAATCGGGCTTTCTTTTCAACATTCGCTTGAGTGTACTACCAAGTGCCCGGAAAAAAATATAAGCAATACTTTTAAGATGCTATGTCCACTGCTCATTGCGTGGAACATGGCAAGAAAGGGATAACCAAGAAGGCCATTTTACTTTTTTTTTTATTTTGCGTCTTCTTGCACTACAATCACTCTATAACCGCCACCTTCACGTCTACTGTCTGTCATATCCGTGGTGAACTGATTTTATCCTGCTTTCTCTTCCAAAAAATACATAATAAGTACCAGAATCTACTAAGTAACAGACAGAAGTAGCCATGGGGCGCTATAATGTAAAGCTATACCAAAGTTTTCTATTCCAATTCTGCACTCAGCCCACCCCGATTGGTCAAAACATTTTCGGGCCACTCCCAAATTCGCCTGTCTGTCACGCGACGTCACGAAAACCGCGATAGCTCCCCATCTGATATAACGTGTACTCACTGATTATGCATGATTAAACCGCACAGAAGAAAAATAATCGTTCCTGATTCGACGGCTTTTCACCATTAGCCCTCTGCTTTTGATCCAATGTTTTCTGGCTATGCCCACTTCGCCTGTTTGTCACGCGACCTCAGAAAGCCGCCACAACTGACCGCGTCAAAGTGACGTGTACGCGAAAAAATGCATTAATATACCGAACAAAACTCAAAATTTTTCTGAATAGCCAGAGACTGCCCCATTCCGAAAGGGATAGAAGATGGCTGCCCGCCGATCGCTCAGGCACTCGCTACTCGCACCTGGCGGTGAGCAAGTACTTATTTGCGCATGATAAACCTTTTTTCGTGGCAGTAAAACGTTATCGAGCCCTTTCGGCACGTATACGACATCGCTCTGCCAACTCTTCCTTGATGAGGATCTGTTTTAGCGGCTTTTTTATCCTTCTGTTGCACGCCACCGCGATTTTCGACCAATCAGCGCAAGCTAAGTAAGGCGAAGCGGACGAATCGGAGAAGCAGTCACCACCCTCTTCATGCGGTTATATGTTTTCACTGTGCTGGCTCGGCCCCAGTGAAACCCTCCCCACTAGAGCGCGCTCCTCACCTCTTGTCAGCCAATTGGATAACAAACACCTCTCAGTGCAGGCAATGTTATTCGTTTTGAAAGCGAACAAAGGTTACCTCCTCTAAACGAGGAGAGTGTTTGATTGGGTTGTTAAGACAACGCTGCGGGTCACCGCCCGATGCTTGCGTCGGTGGTTACTTAAATTTGACGTCAGGAGATTGGAATAAAAACAGTTTGGGGGGGGGGGGGGGATAGCTTTACTTTAGAGTACCCATGGTGTTCATCTTGCGACAGATGCTGGAAAACACGTACCTATGAATTTCCTGCTAATCTGTCTTCGATAGTATAGTCGCAGTTTAATTTTATTACTACTTCGATTCCTCCAATAATTTCTAATTCGCATGCAATATGTGTACATCGTTAAAGCAAGCAGGATATTTAAAGTGCACAATTAGATCATAAAAAGACAAATAATAATAAAACACTCGCCCAGTCATGTGGTTTAAGTGCAGCTTTTGCCTTTAGTTAATGCATTCATTTACATTTGTCTTCATGGTGTAAGCACTTCGTCTCCCCATTTCTTCCTTTATATCAGTGTCATCGGGCCTATCTGTACATCTTTTTGCAACTGGCATCGGCACACTTTTCGTCACTCAATTCGGAAATAAAATATGTTCAACGTATCGATAGGTGGCGCCAGATATATCGCACTCTCTAACCATGACAGTAGAGCCTAAGCGTTTGACTTTCATATGTAGTGGATAAAAAAAATAAGACCTAAAGTTTTCATACGCTAATGAGGTATGCTGCATTAAGATACCGTTCGTTTACCACTGACCACTTACACATTGTAATAACGCAGATTCAGTTTTAAGAAGGCACAACATCAGCCTTCCTTAAGATGGTCACAGCGAAGGCGCACCTACACCAAGACAATTCTGTACGCCTAACGTTCTCATACAGGGTTCCCCATTTTAAACAAGAATGCGCTGACTTAGCCAATAGTAAAAATTGAATATGGACTTGCGCAGAAGCTTTCGAAATCAGTATGCTTTTGTCACCTCCTACCTAAGCTGACTTAAGCGAAAGCCTATATGACTTAAATATGACCAATTTTTTAAACAGAGCGCGATACAGATGCCTTACCGCGTTGAACACTGTCGTCTATGCTTAGGAGGAAAAACTTTGTTTGGCATATGCAACCATTACCTTTTCCATACAAGTACGGGTCTTCATTCAAGCCCTTGATTACTATTACACTTCCGTTTGGAAATGTAGGTAGAGCTGTAGGTAAGCCGACGGTAGCTTGTGTTCTTCGAACTGCACTGCTCTTCCAAATAAGGACTGCTCGGAATAGCGCACATCCACTGCCGGTGCCCAAGATATACGGACGGTTTTACGGATAAGCGTATGTAACGAGAGGCCAAGCAGTCCCCTCACCGCGCGCATGTTGCTCAGTGGCTTATAGGCGCGTTCTTGTGAGCTAACACAAACACAAGCACTACTGGGGGTGGCGGCATTCCCGTTGAGCTGTGGGAGATATACGGTTTACTCTGCAGAGCCAGCCAACGTGTGTAACGGGAGGCCTGGCAGCAATGTCGCACGCGACTACGATTCTGCTGCGTGTCGGTGGTTAGTTTCGCGGGGCGGTTTATATGTCCGTAGAGCAGGACACTGCGCTGGGCCAGCTGCACCGAGGCGTGTGCACTTCGGGAAGGAGAGCAATGTGACATTCCTTTAGGTATTCGGCAGTTTGTTCAAAATACTGGACTAGAAAAGGTGGCGGCCTCAGAGTGAATCGTTGATGGTCCCGCCTATTTTGAATGGACGTCACGTCATAGAACTTACCGATAGAATTTGAGCGAGTAGAGATAAAATAAGGCTGCCGCCCCAATTCGCAGGAGTATTTAAAAGAGTGTGTACATATGAGATGCAGGAGGAGAGCGGCCCGATAATTGGCCGTCGCTAGTCAATGCGTCCGACGTTGTTGTTATAAGCATATGTATTGCTACGAAGGCCTGCAAAGTGACGCCGGACGGCGACGAAGACGCTTTGAAGAATCGTTTGGCGGGAAGTCCTGGGAGAAGAAACTTCTTCCCAACCTTGCCGCACACCCAGCGGCACATATTAGCGACTCAAGTTCTCGAGAGATTCATTGAATAGCGGCACGTACCCAGAGAATTCATACCGCAGGTCGGAAAAGCGTCGGTATGAAATACGTTCATTGAAAAGTTCCCCATACCCAGTGAATTTGTGACGCAGCTTGCTAAAGCCTAGGGCTGCTCTCCTTGAGAAGCCCGTGTGAAGTGGGTACGATTCTGCGCAGCACTGGAGAAATTTCAAAAGTTTCGAAATGGTGCATTTGGCTAAACGAAATTGCCCATCGTGAAATTGACTTGTCGAAACGAAGTCTGACTCCTATCCGGGTGCACTCTTGCTACTGCACGCTGTTTGCCACGGCACACGCTCCGGCGTTTATTGGAGCTGCCGTAAAGTCCGTGCGCTGCGTGGGTTGGATTCCGCCGAGCATCGGAGAAATGAAAAGGATTTCTCCTTTTTTGGCATTTACGGGCAGCGCATTTGCCGTGGCAATTACCTAATTACCGAAGTTGACATCAGAGACGTTCATTAAACAGAAACAAATACTGAGTGGTACATGGACCGTGCTCCAAATCAGCGTGAAAGAGAAGTAGTTTATTGATTGGATAATGTAGACAGATCGGCCGGAAAATGGAGCATCTGGCCTGCTACTCTGCGTAAGGGAAGGGGAAGAGGGGATGAAAGAGGGCCACAATTGGGGATGATGATGGGAGAAACGATATGCGTGAAAGAGATTAATTGAAGAACAGTACATCACCATGCTACATTCTGAGTCTTGTATCACCAGTGACCGATGCCGGCGTCAAAGTAGTCACTTTAAGAGCGGAAAATAGGTACACCCGGCCACAAAATATTACGGACCATGAAATCTGAAAAAAAAAAAAAACTGAATATCACCGCAGCCTCACAACGCAGCCTGGTATTTGCCTTTCCGGCCTCGACTAGAATAGCCTGACAACATTGTCGCATACAGTTTTACGGGCTACTGCTACAAGCTGCTCGGGAATTGAACTTTTTCTGAGATCCCATGGTCCACAAACTTTTGCGGCCGGGTGTACATAGTGCCACATAACCAGTGACCTAAGACAAGTTGGTGCGACAATAAGATTCGTACCCTGCTGCCTCAGCACTGCAGCCCGAAGCCCTACTAATCCGAAGATAGCTAGATAGATAATAGATAGATATATAGATAGATACATAGATAGATACATAGATAGATAGATAGATATATATATATAGATCCCAGAAAACGCGCGAAGTGACCTAACAATGCTAATTGCATTATTGACCGAAAAGCACGAGTGAAGAAGCCCACGAGCCTCCACTTATAAACAGCGCAACAAGCTCGTTATTTGTTTCCGGTTCACTGGAGCCGTAAACATTGTCGAACTACCCGGCTATGATATTCGTCGGTTTTGATTGGCCGCATGAGAAGTCACCCAGGATTGAAGCTGCTGTATTGGCGGTACCCGCCATGGTGGCTTAGCGGTTATGGTGCTGTGCTGCCAAGCACTTGGTCACGGTATCAAATCTCGGCTGCGGCGGCCGCATTTCGATGGGGGCGCATTGAAAAAAAAATGTGGTTGATCCCTCTTATATAGGAATCGGTATAGAACACGAAAGTGAAACGTGTCTTCACAGAAGTAGTGTAATGTTTATTGCACATTGATATATAATGTCTATTGGTGTTTTGTGGCTAAAGCGCCCTTAGGCGTTGATGCACCCACGCTGACTCCTGGTGGCACGTCTCCTCCATCACGACTACCAACGTCGATGACCATGAGCAACCGTCGTGCATATGGAAGCTGCACTACGCTGCACACGCTAGCACAACGCGAAAGACGAAGCACGTAACTGACACACTAATACAACGCGCAAGACAAAGCACGTAACTTAATCGTCACCGAGTCAAATCAGCGCGTACAGCGCGTCGTAATTGCAGCCTCCGCGATCAACTTCAGAAACATTTTCAGAGCTAATTGCGGAGGCCACGCTCCGCTGTGCTGAGTACGGTGAACGCCACCTAGGTGGCGTTGGTAGTGCTTCTTGATGCCAGCGTCCCTTCGAATGCTGGCATCGAGGCGTCGTAGTGCTGAGACCACCGAAGCGTTCACTGTCGGTGCGCGTTAGTGTCATAATGCAGTACTTCTCTTTTCTGCTCGTAGGCGGCGGCACCGCCCCGAGCAAGAGCGCGGGTACACGGAGGAGTGTTAGATATATAAGGCGCGTCTGTGTAGCTCTCTGCAAATGCGTTTGTGGCGCAATGGGTTAAACGCTCGGCGATCTATCGTCGCGGACCGAGAGGTCGTGGGTTCGATTTCCAAATTTTGCATGTTTGTGGAACTTTTTCTTCTGGTTTCTTTCTTTGTATTATGTTCGTGTACATTGTAAGCTGACGTATGTCCGTGACGGAAATACGTCATTGAAGTCTTGGTGGACCCCGGCATAAAACACCTTCGTGTTAAAAAGCCGGCAGATCCCATGCCCTGTGGGAATCGATGTTATGCGAAGCAGTCTGCGGGGAGCCTACCAAATTAAGGAAATGACCATAAGAGCACCAAGACGTAGGCGACTCTTTCATGACCTACATGACACGCATGCCATGACATTCATGTCATGAGTCGTCAGGAGTCCCTTTAGCTACACCTAAGAGACCTTAAGGCGAAAGCCTTAGTCATGCTCGTGACTGACTTTTCCTTCACTTTGTGCCCCGTCCGAACCCATTTCAGTGGTTTTTGAGTGACAATCTTTTTTCGCTGAGTCATTGACGTTTTTGCTGAGTCATGCTCATGACTATGACTTCTACCATCATCCTTTAGTGTTTCCCTTACATAGTACCCACGTCAGAATCCATCTCAGTTGTTTTTGAGTGGTAGTATTTTCCGATAGGTTATTGTCATGACCTACATGACACGCATGTTACGACATTCATGCCATGACATATCATTCATGTTCTTCATATACTGTTACGTAGTACGCCAATTTTGGTACATTCCAAGTTAATGAATCGACGATAAGAGTAGAAAGTCGTAGGCGGCTAGATAGATAGATAGATAGATAGATAGATAGATAGATAGATACTGTCAAATAGCAAATCTTCGCCAAGAAATGCTTTCCATTTAAAACAACCATGAGAGCACAAAGACGTAGGCGGCTAGATAGATAGATAGATACGGTCAAAGTAGCAAATGTTTGCCAAGAAATGCTTCGAATTTTAAATCCCTGTGTCCCGTGCATTGGGGGCATGTGATCCCCTGGTGTTCAAATTTATACCGGATTCCCTCACTACGGCTTGCCTCATAATCAAATCGTGGGTTTGGCACGTAACACCACAGGATTAATTCAACTCTGCATTGGCGGTGTGTGATTGTGTGCTCTTTTGTAGCAATGGCATGTGTGTCAATTCTTCCATCAGGTTGGAATTGAATTGTTGAATACTTCATTACTGTTTTTTAATCCAAATCCATTATATGACCCATTTCGCCAAAATCCGGCAGCGGCGTGCCCAAAACATCGTACAAAACATGGCCGCCAGCGCAAAGAGTAAAATCATGACAAGGAATGCACGGATTGACGTCAAATTTCTCAGTTTCTTAGACAACCAGGCATCGTGTCTTTCCTATATTCAAAAGCTCACGCAACACTTTTTTTACGGTGCACGGGTCATCGTCGACATCGTCTTCTATCACGCGCTAATGATCCTGGAATACGAAATGGCACCGCTGCGCTCCGTTGTATCAAATTTTTCGCCAATCCCCCATAGTGGGCAGGAGCCAAATACGTGACAGGAAACAACAAAAACACTCTCGACGTCAAATCATGAGTGTATAAAATGATGTGTACCACCACGTCTCAAAAGAAACGCCGTGCCAGTTTACAACATGCATGACGACATACGGGTGAATACCTAAGTGAAAACATTTCACCAAAGCGACTACAATGCTTTCGCATTGCCACACGTAAGTACTCTTAAGAAGCAAACACAACTTTAAAGAAAGTCGCCGTTTCGCCCGAGAGGCAAAACATCGATTGTGATAGCAAATCAGTAGACAAATATACGAAGTAAGGATAGTAGTTTTATCGGCCGTATAAAGTTGTGAATATTCGCTAACTAAATAAACAAGCACGGTGACACGCGCGCACAGATAAACATGAACACATGAACATGACCGCAGAAACTCGTCAAAACGCTGGAGTGAGAAAGCGCGCCAGCGGTAGCGAGCAAATAGACCTTCGCGCTGTCTCTCGTTTCAACGTGAACTAAACGTCGAAAGCACAGCGTATACAAAGCTGCCGGCAGTGGGCGCATGCACGTTGTACACACCGCAGATCGCTTTGAATATGAGGCCCCCACGGGCGCACACTACGGCCACATCGCAGATCGCTTTCAAGATGGGCGCCCGCGCGGCAGTTCCGTGCGTAGCAGGCGCAAGAGCAGAATGTACCCCCACACCTTCTGTGGCGCCTCCTCCCCGTGCCTCGCGCACGAACGAAGACCGCGCGCGCTTGCGGCCGCCATCCACTCTCGCGTGCGCGAGAATATATGCTGCGGTTGCCGGCTCACCCTCGCACGCTTTCACTCACACACACAGCATACGGCGCGCGGCGACGCTTTTATCACCGTTGCACTTTATGCGGAACCTCACGGCGACGAAAAATGCGCTTGGATGAATGGATGGATGAACTTTACTAGGGTCCTTTAGGGCGCGCGCTAGCGTGCAGTGGGCCGCTCCCTTGGAGTGTCCATATAATTGCTATCGAAATAAAAAGGCTTACACAGACAGGACACTCGAGATTGAAAGATGCAACAGTAAACATATGGCATATAAAGAAACATAGAATTGAAAACCTTACGAAATCTGTGATCTGCAGTTTTGTTAAGTGTTTAGTGTTAGTGCCGGATGCATGGTACCAGTTGCGAAATTTGTGTAAATCATTTCCATTGATTTATTCAACATAGCCGCTTACAAAAGGAACGTACCCGCCTTTTAATTTTCTGCACGAAGGTCAAAAGCAGCAGACGAAAAACGAGAACATGAACAAAATATGCAACTAGGAGGTCTAATTCCGTACGATAGTAAGAGGCGTAGAATGATATGTATGTATGTATGTATGTATGTATGTATGTATGTATGTATGTATGTATGTATGTATGTATGTATGTATGTATGTATGTATGTATGTATGTATGTATGTATGTATGTATGTATGTATCAGAGTTGTACGTAACTATTTACTTGATACCGGCCGCGATTTCTTGTGAATTTCGTAGTTTAACGATCACTTTGTTTACTCGGTGACACTCCCTGTATTTCAATTACATATTTTATTAACCCATTACATGTAACCAGTAAAATGTTTGACGAAAGAAGCTCTGGCAGACGACGCAGCTTTGAGAGCTTAAACTTGGCGGGAACTATAGAGTCCACACAGATGAAAACATGCGCATTGGTTACCTCCTTCCCGCAATCAGCGTCCTGCAGCTATGCCTTGATCAGCTGAAAATGTCAGGCTTGCAGATCTGCACACTTCTCGTAGGAGTACGACCTCTGGGTTTTTCTCATATAACAAATTTCTCTCGGTCTCTCCTGGAAGCGCTTAACGACATGTTTTATCGCGAAGACAATCACAAACAATGCGCACCGACGCATGTCAAACCCGCTTGAGTAACAGGCATTCAGAAGCGCCTTTAGGTTGCTTTCATAGGGGATAGGAGCTGCTGATGAATTATTCTTCGCTTAGCGCATTCTATGACTTCACTGATTTGGACAGAAATATTTGGCAGGTAAACTCATATGTCTCTTTCTGCTTGATATTACGTGGCTCAGATACATGTATTTGTGTGACTGCAAGAAACGAAAATAATTTCTGTATAAATACGGCAGCATTATATTAAATTATATTACAGATTTCAGACACCTTTTCAAGGAGTGAGAACGTTTTTTGGTGTCGGCTGCAGTTAGTCGATTAAGTCTAAATGGCTAACGAGTGAACGTAGGGCGTGAGAGGAGGTCCGTCACATGTTGGTCAATAAATCAACATGACTCGATAGAGAAGGCTATTCTGGACGTTGATGCGAGGGAATCACGTAATATCATTTCTCAGTTTTTGACTGGCCCTGTCGCGAACGCCTTCCCCCTAGCCCTAGCAACATTAAGTGTTTCACTTCACAGCGAATCCACACCCAATCATCGCGGCATTGAGTAACCACAGTAGTTTAGAATGGTGTTCGTACGTTACTACACAGCCCTTCTCTAGAGTGTGCCCTGAGCGATTTTTGAGTGTCACTGCCAGGTGTGTTCAAAAGACAACCAGGGAAGAGAACCAAATAACATTATCAAAAGGAATACTTAGTGAAGGTCAACAACGTGTGAAGGGCTCCAGAGGACGCATTGAGAGAGCCAGGCCAGCTCGTTATACTTACTGTAATTGCTCAATTATTAGCTCGAATAAATTCATGGAGTAGTAATTAGTAATCGTATTAAATCGTAAGTATGGTATGCATGTATGTATGTATGTATGTATGTATGTATGTATGTATGTATGTATGTATGTAAGTATGTATGTATGTATGTATGTATGTATGTATGTATGTATGTATGTATGTATGTATGTATGTATGTATGTATGTATGTAAGTATGTATGTATGTATGTATGTATGTATGTATGTATGTATGTATGTGGTCTGCGTGTGGCACCTTTGTGTGTTTACTACGCGCAAAGTTACCGAGCCCAACTACCGCGGTAGCTAACTGGCTGCGGCGTTGCGCTGATGAGCCCTGCGTGGCGTGTTCGATATCGGCCGCGGAGGCCTTATGTCGATGGGGAGAAATGCAAGAGTGATCGCGTGCTTATAGATTTTGGTGCATGTTGAAAAACTGCAGGTGGTCAAAATTAATGCGGCGCCCCACCTCCTCCCACTACGGCGTGCCTCATAATCATATCTTGATATCGCCTCGCAAAACCTCGGATTCTAATGAATTTAGCCCTCCAGCTATGAAAGATGTCGTATGGTCGAGGCTTCTAAATTATTTTATACTACTTTGGCTTGATCAAAGCGAACCTAAACGTAAACGCACTAGCGTTTTTGCATTTTTGTCCTCATCAAAATACGGCTACCGCCGCCGGGAACCGAACGCTCACCCGCGCACTCAGTAGCAGAAAGAAAACCACTGTGGCGAGTAACCCACAAGTCATGTTGTTTAAATATACACAGCACCCCTGTATTATTGCAACAGCAAAGGCCCGTTTAGAAATGATCTACTTGGACGAAGCTGCACTTAGCTAACACCGAAGACACGGATGCGAGAACGCGCACTCATGCTCACAGATTCATAGGTCGGCACTGGGTAAACGAGCGAGCAGACCCGGAACAACGTCATAAATGCACGGTAACCTTCTGAACAGTGCGAACTGCTGGTGTCTGCTTGGGATTCGTTAGGTTCTTTCCTTGCGTTCCACTCGCGACCTTCTGGCTTTCGCTGACCTGGGCGATATTTTTGCCTTGGTGGTTTTCGGAGAACGCAAGACTCCCTCAGGTAATGTGCGACCGATAATCTCGCGCAAGAGCGGGATGTGTACCAGAACCTCAGGCTACTGTGGCGTAACCGAGATTTCGTTTCCGCTGAGCTCCTGACAGGTCTGCTCTGCGCCCTTCGGGAGTTGATGCCATCACCGCGCGCGACCACCCGACGCGAGACGGAAATGTATGTATTAAGTGTAAATAGGCAAAGGCCCAACCGAAAAGCGCGAAAAAGTGCTGTTGTCAGAGTGTTCGTGCGGCAATCAGAGAGCTCTGCGTGATAACAGCGCGTTGTTGTCACGAAGAGCTCACTGAGTTGCGAAATATTTTCGCTGATTGCCGTACAGGAGTCAAAGACGGCGTTATTTATTTATACGGAACCAAGCAAAAGAAAATGTATTTGTACAGATGGTTGAAAGCTTCTTAAGCATTAGCCCCCCTCCCTCCCCCCTTATAAAAAACGCAAAAGAAATGTTGCTTATGAACCATACAAAGATCTGCAGCTTTCTCTCACGCACACAAACATGAAAAAGAAAGTAACTACCTAGGCCTAAACCTTGATGGGACAGGCAGAAAGAGAAGGCTGTATTTTTCTAGTTTGTTTTCTAAATGCCCGCGTTTTTTTTTGTTTCCTTTAATTAAATGGAATGTAAACGTTCATGAGGCTTTAGCGCTATTAGTTGCGCCCAGATTGTTAATCTCCGACAGCATATATACGTTCGAAATCACTTCCACCGAAAGGTTATCGCACGTGCGCACACACGCACGCACGCTCAGACAGAAAAGACTTCTATCAAAACTTGGTATTCTTTAAAACTACTTTGTTTATTCAGTCCCACCGCACGATTGTTACAGCTTGCTGAAGTGTAGAATGTGTGAAAGGGGAGCGATGATGGCTACATGCCGGCAGCTACGCTCACCTCGACAGGGGAATTGGCTGCGCTGATCTTAGTAAGGCCAGCTAAGCTCCGCTGTCGACATGTTGCCCTGGGGGCTCCACGCGGTCATCGTTTGTGTTGAACCTCAGAGTTCGCCTTATTCGCCAAGCGACATAAATGCCATTTGTAATGCGAAGAAAAGATGTTTGCAATAAATAGAAAACTACTTAAGCACGCATCCAAGGTTACAAGCAAAGCGCAAAAAAAAGTAGGTGCTCGAGGCCGGAAAATTAGATAACAGCAAGAACGGCAGTGCGTCTTCCCTTCAGGAATGTCTTCCGTTCAGCACGCAGTTACGATACAAGGCGGTAAATCGAATAAAGGAATAGAAAATTGCTGGGCTAGTTAGTATGACATTCTTGCGAAGGGGAACGCTGAAGATGTACCGAAGGAAAGAAGGGCCTGCTAGTGTACTCTTCCTTCTTTCCGTACATTTTTAGCGCTCCCATTCGCAGAAAGAGAATACGAGACCTGTTTCTTGCTTCATGTCGCGTTTAACATGTCTTCGGCGTTTCAAAGCCTAGCACAGGGCTGGTATCGAATCCTGCAAATTATTCGCAAGGCACAGTGTCCATGCTTTCCACTTATTCATGGCATAAAGTTTCATACAAATCCTAGAGGTAACTGTGGCGCTAGTGTATACCGCAGCTGCAAGAAGGGCAGTTCAGTCATCGTGGTAATGATGGGTAGTGCATAGATTTGCTTAAACGTCGTCCTTATGGCTCTAAATGGCTTCGTGACATCGGAAACTCATCATTTTCAACAGAGTTGCGCGTTACAGATAATTAAATCAACATTATTTAAATTGTACGACGGCAGAAACACAAGACGTCTGGCACAGAAGCTCGATAGTGAAACCATTACGCTACGGACTCATGGGCAAGCGGAACCGCTGCAATTGGCAGCGATTACGCGTGTTCGCTGAGTCTATTTTATTAATTTCTGCGTTAAAAAAAGGATACATTGCTTAGAAATACGGGCCAATGAAGGAGATGGAGCGTGATAAACCAAGCCACAAGAACGTCTGAAGCCATAACCCCGAAGACCAGACAGATACATGTGCTACCCATCATTCCAATGTACCCATACTACCCATGTACTACCCATCACTCCCAAGATGCCTGCCAGCAGCGGCAGCAGGTGGCCGCTGCTGCCGCTCTTCATGACGCCAGCATTCCGACAGCGAGTGACCGCGGTCCATCGAGTGAGATCTATTCATGTTTTCCTGTGCGTGTTTAACCCCGTGCTGTTTGTTTACTTAGCAAGCGAACGTTTATAACAGTTTTTATAGCTAATAAGACTACCAACCTTACTTCGTATTGTTGCCTAATAATTTGCTATCGCCAACAATACTTGGTGTTTCAGGTGAAACTGCGACATTTTTTTTTAATATTCAAGACCAGTTCGCTTTGCCTTCGATACCGCAAGTCACATGCTACACAGGGGGTACCTGCAGTGGTGGAGCAAACACGTGATCCCAATGTAAAATAAACCTTTTTTCAAGCGACACTTGTATACGTAGCCTGCGCCAACGATGTAACGCTAAAAAAATTGGCCGCATATCTGCTTGCTTCGCTTCAAATGACGTCTAAAGACGTAAGTCCTTGGCCACCCCTGATACGTAACACCTTCTCTTTTTCCCCCTCCCACCCCTTACGCTCTTCTCCCCTTTCTCTCCTCCCATGATGGATGCAATGGAGGTTTTGCTGAATTCAATTCAAATTTCCCGCGTTCGCCCTGCTCTCGCGCCATATGTTGGGACCTTTTGTTACTGTTGGCTTAAAGCCGGCTACACAGCCGCGGCTTCAGTCGGCTTCTTTTTAATGCGTAGCGTCTTTTTGCCACCATTTCTAACGCTTTGATTTTTCATTTACTAACGTAAAAACCAGTACAATGTGTATTCTTAATTAAACGAAAGCAGCGCATGACGTTTATGTACATATATTTTGCCTCAAATAGGCCTTAGGTTTCCTTTGCCCTGTATAATGTTGACGTGTATGACCCGTGCCGCCAGTGCTAGTAGCTTGGTTGGTTTTAGCCGGGCGGTTGAATCGAAGGACAGACAGACAAAGTTTTTCGCGTTTAGGTAGCCCAAGAAAGACTGTCGTCTTTAAAAAACCTGCTGCTCTCAGAGCTGCACAGGGGGTCGGCACGCGCTCGTGCCACTGCTCCCGTATTCGTCGTCGCCGTCAGCTTCCACAGCTGGCTACGTTGCCGCTAATCATTCCAGCGTAGAATTTCACTTCTTTTCTGTCGTCGTAACGGGGAGAGCGCATTTACGGGGGTATAAGCCATTCCTCTAGCGGGTATGAGCCATTCGTTGTCTTACGTAACACGCAGACAGACAGACAGACAGACAGACAAGAAACTTTATTTTGTCCTAAGGGACTACTTTGTCGTAGTCGCGGGCCGCACCTGCACCGGGGGCGGAAGACCGTGATCTTCGGCCCTTTCGCAGGCCCTTTAGTAACACGCAGATTTATTTTTGAAGACTTTTCATGGAAATTCTTCGAAAATGAACGCGCTCGGCAAAGGGCTCGTCGTCGACGTGCCGATTCTAGACTAAGGACTTCCGAATCCCAGGCAAAAAGTCAGTGAAGAGCCGCGGACCCCGAGTTGAGGGAACGCGATGTTGAGGTCCTACGTCAGCGAAGAGCCGCCGAACCCGAGTTTCGGGAGCGCGATCTTGAGGCCAGACGTCTGCGTTGTCTAACCCTCCATAAACCCGACAACGGTTGTGCACGCCTCGGCAACGCTAGCGTCAACTTCCCCGGTGCGACGGCCAGGTTTAAACGCGAGCTTCTCAACGGGAACTTCGGAGCCAGCTGCAGCGCATGTGACCGGTTGTGGTTCGAGCACAACGGGGTACTAGTCAGTGCAATTCGTTCGCGGGAACACCGAAGCAACACACGACAAGCTTCGCTTACCCCCATTTCCTCAACAGGGGAAGGGCTACTAATTTTTTTTATTATAAATGATGGCAATGTAGGCCTATTTAGGTGCAGCTATTCAAAAATCGCAAATGAACTATTTCGGCAGGAATACGAAAGTAAAAGAAAGCAAATCAAAACAAGATAAGTACACACAACAGAAACAGCAAAATAACTTCGTAGAACACAAAAACTTTTATTATGTACAGGCACCGTCAACGGAAGCACGGATCATTAGTATACATTCATCCATCACACAAGAAAGGGTGTGAGAGTGCTCACAAGTCCTTTTGTGTATACAAATTTGCAGCATCCGCATGTACACACAAACCCGATCGATGAAAGCACAACACGTCTTGTTCAACGAAAAAGAAAATGACTAGCGTGCACAGCAGCTAGACAACACACATAATGTCCCTCTAAGGCAGTTCATGCGATTAGTGTCTAATAAAAGATCGCGAAGGGCGCTGACGGCGCACCTCTGGTTACCATGCAGGCCATGAACAGGGTGTAAGCAGTTTGGTCACTGTCAGAGGATGTCTATCAGAGTTGGTCGAATGCTCACGCCGGCAAAAACTTAGCGAAAGCTTACTTCGTACATTCCTATACCTCCGGGCTTTGGCTTTATTTGAAGCCTTTCCGTCTAACGCAAGGTCGCTGTGACAATGGCTGCGCAATATGTGTGTGTGTGTGTGTGTGTGTGTGTGTGTGTGTGTGTGTGTGTGTGTGTGTGTGTGTGTGTGTGTGTGTGTGTGTGTGTGTGTGTGTGTGTTTGTGTGTGAAGCGGAGCGTGTAGGACGTGCTTCCTGTCAAAGATTACGCGCGGCCGCTGTTCACACGTTGTCGGCATAACTCCTTCAAGCTCCAAGCTGCACCCTTAAAGCTACACTAATGAGAACCACTAATTTAACCTTTAATAATAACTTCGCGTTAACATGTTCATTATTTAAGCGGTGACAAAGGTCATAGTTCAATCTTTAGGATTTCCGGCCATAACCAGAGCGCTTCGGCGTTAATGTGATGTCACGGTTTCTAGATATTTTCTTGCATTTGGACTATCGCGAGAAGGTTTATGTTCACAAAACATGCTGAATTTACCCTTGAACTCCATTAGAATGCAATGTACTCCTTCCTCACCTATACAAACAAATCCAACTAGACACAAGCCGTCAAAATTCATGACGAAATGGCGGCTGATGCCGAATCCTCAAGGTGGCATCTTCGTCGGGCTTCTTTGATACTTCTGTCTTTTCTGCCTGACCAAAATTTCAACAACGGTGAGAATATTACTTTTTAATTGGTTAACTAAGACGTATCAAATTATATTTCTCTTGAAGATGGCTTAATTGACACTGTGGCCGCCCCTTTTCCACTGAAGCGTTCTATGCACAACTTGAAAAGTCAAAGGTGTTAGTGCTGTGTGAGGTAAAGACAACACCGTGCCCACGTGATGTCGGAAACCAGAGTAACCGATGCCACGTCTATACCAGGCAAATTCTTAACAGCGCTGCGTTGCACCACATTTCTGCGCTCAATTATGCATTGCTCCTGGCTTTTACCTAAAACTGCATTCACTCTTCGCACTTCACGACGTGCAAACAGGAGGTTTGTCAAAGATGCCTCGCCTTCTAGGACAGTGCAAAGCATTTAGAACACGCGCGCTTTAACTGTTAACTATAAACTATTAAGAGAATGTTAACTATTTTCATCCCACTTGCCACCAAAGGAAGACGTGGCAAGATCCTACGGTGTTGATAGCGTTGTGAGACACATAGACGGAGCTTCGCTTTAGTATTGAAATGGCCGACACAACACAACACACTTTTTATCGGTATATGGACACCGACCTCCACATTCCCATCCAAACGCCAACTCAGCCTACCTCTTCCGCCGATTGGCTGACTCAGGGCACATTCTCCAGCGACAAATATTGCGTTGCTCCTTTAATGAAATCGGTAAACATGCCACGACCAGTGAGCTGCTGGACTGAAGGGCTTGGTCATTATTATAACTGTGATTATTCAACGCAGCTTTTTCTCTGTATCACTTTGGTTGTGCTCTTCTTCTACGCTTGTGATATTTTGTATCATAATCCCTATTGCATCTGCGGCGCAAACAGAACTTCTAAAGCCTCATTGATACGCACGATATCCGACAACAAAGAAAGCAAGACGATGAGGTGTGCCAGACGTCCTGCCGTGCTCTCGTAATTCGAGCTTCGATATGGGAATATGAGTAGCCAGCGCCCTCTACAGCCACAAACGGCTCCTTAAGAGGTACCTTTAGCTGATGGCCAAATCCCTTTGCTCTATACGAACCCATGTGAAACGCAGAAACGCTCATTTGAGACAATCGCGTAACCGACATGAATGAAATTTGTTGCATTTGAGAAAGGAAGGTGAAATGTACTGGCTTCATGAGGCAGAATTGTGCTTTAAGGCGCGAAATTTTTTCACAAAGATCAAGAAATGTGGTAAGGTCAAAAAAATGGCCGTGTATCTGCGTGCTTCGCTGCAAATGTCGTCGAAAGACGATAGTCTTCTGCCGGCCGTATACTACATGAGTGCTGGTCTGATCCGCGGCCACCCGTGATGCTGTTCTCGTACCATTTCCGTCCTGGCATGATAAATACAATGGAGGTTTGTTTGAACAGATTTCATTTTACCGCATTATTTCATCAAGCGGCCATTATGTTTTGCCCTGCCTCAGACAGCGTTTCCTTTATGTTGAATCGGCCGCATCTGGCTGGCATTGATAAAATTGAGGAGGCGCAGCGTGAGACATGGACGCCATCTGGCAATACATCGGGAAACATGAGCTTGTGCAGAGGGTTTCCTTTCTCCATGGCAGAGGGCGCTCGTCGGCGCGCAGTCGGGGAACGTCGTTCGTCGGCGCGCATAGCATGGCATTTTCAGCGCAGCTTAAGAAACTAGGGTCTTTAGAGTTACGTATCTATGTATTTTCTATTAAAGGAACACACTTCCTAATACTTACCTAGTGATGTTGCGCCTCAGATATGCGTAATATTTACTTTGTGATCGATAAATTCGAGACTGTACAACGCTATACATTCGCGTACCACGTGCAATCTGGTTTGACGCGTCTGACTCGCTATCGAAAGGGCAGCAACGGGCACCCAGTGCCGTCGGCCCGACGGAACGCTGCTCCTGCTCGTGCGGAACGCGCCAGGATGGCTGAGGACGACGCATAGCATGGCATTTTCAGCGCAGCTTAAGAAACTAGGGTCTTTAGAGTTACGTATCTATGTATTTTCTATTAAAGGAACACACCTCCTAATACTTACCTAGTGATGTTGCGCCTCAGATATGCGTAATATTTACTTTGTGATCGATAACGTTCACAAGTATGAACAGCCGTACCAGTTTAAGTAGTGTGGGCGGTAAGCAAGTGGTCCAACTTTGGCCGGGTGGCTGAATCGGGTGACAGACAAACAGACAGACAGACAGACCAAATTTTCAGCGTTTAAGTTCCCCAAGAAAGACTATCGTCTTTAAAACAAGGAATCCTGAAGTTCTCTAATCCGTACCAAAAACAGATGTGGTATACTTATACACAACGCGTTTGTTAGAGCTGTTAAAGCGGATAAACTTGCTGTATGAATTGAACCTTTATGTGAAATTGTTGCTTTGTTTCAGGAGGTTACGCAAAAGTTCTCTCACAGGTTACTGCTATATTAGAAAGCGGTGTATACTACATTATACTTTCCGTTTTCGTATCTTATGCGTAGCGTTACCAGAATTGTTAAATCATTATTTATAGTTAGGTAACAGAGTTGAAAACTTCACACTTGAGGTGTGATTTTTAATTTTGCAGTTTTCTATAATAGTTATAAAATATGACGACCAAAATACAATATGTTCTTCCTGCAGTCAATAGATTGTATTTTTTAACACAACGAGGCTCATCAAAATTGGTGCAGTTGATGCCCACAAAAACAATTTCTTTTTACCACGTAAATAAATAAGAGCTACCGCAAGGAAGCCTCATCTTAAGGACAAATATAAGAAAACGAGGAATGGGGGCATGTTTTGAGGTTTATTTTTGCAGAGAAAGCAGCTTACAAAGACTGTGTTCGCGTGTACGCCGCAGATCATCAGCAAATAAGTGCTATTGCCCGATTGCGAAGAGTAACATCTACCTTGGTCTCCTCTATCTTATTTTGTTTCACTGCGATAGCAATTACACAGACGCTCCAGGCTCATTTATGCCGCCGCCGACGACGTGAGCTTCCATATAAAGTCCAATGGCGATAAAATCGTCTCCGCGCTGTATGCTCTATGTGCGAGTGAAAGCGCGCGAGCGGAGCCGACGATCGTGGCTCGATCGGGCACGCGCAAGAGAGGGAAGCTGACAGTAAACGCGCCGTCTTCCGTCGCGCGAAAGGCCGTGGGGGATGGGAGTAAGGGGGGGGGCGGCATTGTTCTCGTACAGCAACTGTGTATTTCGCGACCGCGCACATGGGGGTTCGACGATCGCGGCGCTATCTCGCGCGCGGAGGGACGGAAGCGGGGCGGTAGCGCGGCAGGGTAGGGAAGGCGGGGGGGGGGGGGGGGGTTGATGTTTACTCTGGCACCATCTGCGTGCTTTGCTCGTCTGCTCACGGTCACGCGCGCCTTATCTTTAAAGCGATCTGCAGATGGCTCACACCTTTGTGCGTGCGATTTTCTCGTCGCTCCGTTTGCGTAGAAGCGATAGACAGCGCTGACGTCACTTCGCTCGCTGCTGCTGCTGGACTAGCCAGCGTTTCGACAGCGAGTGTCTGCGGTCCTCGAGTGTGATGAATTCACGTTTTCCTGTGCGCGCTGACACCATCCTTGTTAATTTAGTTAGTAAGCAAATATTTCCACGTTTTTACGGCCGACAAAACTACTATCCTTACTTCGTATAGCTGTCGACTAATTTGCGATCGCAATGGATGCTTCGCCTTTTGGGCGAAACTGCGGCTTTTTTAATCATATGTATAAAACGTTTATACTTCAGATATATCGGCACATATATGCCGAGAAAAAAAGCCGGTGTTGTTCTGTATTCGTGTTTCATTTACGATATTTTTAACACGAAAGTGTTTTATGCCGGGGTCCACCAAGACTTCACTGACGTATTTCCGTCACGGAAATACGTCAGTGAACATAATACAAGAAAGAAACCAGAAGAAAAAGTTCCACAAACATGCAAAATTTGGAAATCGAACCCACGACCTCTCGGTCCGCGACGATAGATCGCCGAGCGTTTAACCCATTGCGCCACAAACGCATTTGCAGAGAGCTACACAGACGCGCCTTATATATCTAACACTCCTCCGTGTACCCGCGCTCTTGCTCGGGGCGGTGCCGCCGCCTACGAGCAGAAAAGAGAAGTACTGCATTATGACACTAACGCGCACCGACAGTGAACGCTTCGGTGGTCTCAGCACTACGACGCCTCGATGCCAGCATTCGAAGGGACGCTGGCATCAAGAAGCACTACCAACGCCACTTAGGTGGCGTTCACCGTACTCAGCACAGCGGAGCGTGGCCTCCGCAATTAGCTCTGAAAATGTTTCTGAAGTTGATCGCGGAGGCTGCAATTACGACGCGCTGTACGCGCTGATTTGACTCGGTGACGATTAAGTTACGTGCTTTGTCTTGCGCGTTGTATTAGTGTGTCAGTTACGTGCTTCGTCTTTCGCGTTGTGCTAGCGTGTGCAGCGTAGTGCAGCTTCCATATGCACGACGGTTGCTCATGGTCATCGACGTTGGTAGTCGTGATGGAGGAGACGTGCCACCAGGCGTCAGCGTGGGTGCATCAACGCCTAAGGGCGCTTTAGCCACAAAACACCAATAGACATTATATATCAATGTGCAATAAACATTACACTACCCTTACGAAAATGAATTTAGAGTTCCTTTAGAACTCCTAATGAGTTCCTATGAAGTCAAAAGGAACTCTATAGAAACTCGCGCTCTATAGAGTCGTCTGCATAGAATCTCTATACGAAGTCTAAAGCAACCTGTCTATAGAAACATGTCATTTCACACACAATAAAAGTGCAATAGAGGGTGTATTGCCGTTATATGTACTGAATTCTATAAAGTATTCTTTAAAGAACGTCTTTAGAACTTCTAACGTGACCTCTCTATAGAATGGCTCTCCATTGGCTTTCTATAAATGCTCTATAGAGGGTGTATTGATATCTTATGTACTAAATTCTATAGAGGAACGTTTATAGAGCGTTTTTAGCACTTCTAATGCGGCCTGTCTATAGACTGGCTCTCAATTAGCCCTCTACAAATGTTCTATAGAGGGTGTATTGATATCTTACGTAGTCAATTCTATAGAAGAACGTTTATAGAAAGTTTTTTGCACTTCTATTGTGACCTATCTATAGACAAGCTCTCCATTCGCTCTCTATAAACGTTCTATAGAGGGTGTGTCGATATCATATGTACTAAATTCTATAGAAGAATGCTTATAGAACGTTTTTAACACTTCTAATGCTGCCTGTCTATAGACTGGCTCTCCATTCGCCCTCTGTAAAAGTTCTATAGAGGTTGCATTTACATCGTATGTACTAAATTCTATAGAAGAATGTTTATAGAAAATTTCTAGCAGTTCTAATGTGGTCTGTCTATAGAGCGGCTCTCTATTCGCGCTCTTTAAGCATTCTTCAGGGTGTTTCACTTACCTTGTGCCAAACATTAAAAAAATATGCAAATGCAACGTAGCTGGAGAGAACCAAGGTAATGTTTGCCGTCGCCCTCAGATGCTCAAATTATTTTTACATTCCGCCTAATTCAATAATTAGTCTTAATTATTGAACTTCTCAAGTATTATAATTAGATAAAAATTATCAATGAGAAAATTACAGCGCAACATGAAATACTCGCGACACATATTTCTGTTGCTCAATACACGCTGCATAAAAGTGTTGTTACGAGTGTGAATGAATCCCGCGAATACACGCAAAGTGCCTCGAACGGCCAGTCGCGCGGCAATATTTCAGAAGTTGATTAATTATTTAAGACTAATTATCTAATTAGGGGGAATGCAAAAAATTATGTGAGTATCTCCAAGCGACGGCTAACAACATTACCTTGGTTGGATAGTTCGGTCCAGCAACGTGGCATTTGCATATTTTTAATGTTTGGCTCAAGTTACGTGAAACACCGTGTATGGAGGGTGTATTGACATCACATGTATTAAATTCTATAGAAGAATGTTATGGAATGTTTGTAGCACTTCTATTGTGGCTGCCTATAGACAGGCCCTCCATTCCCACTCTATAAGCGTTCTATATAGTGTGTGTATTCACATATGCACTGAATTCTATAGAGGAACGTTTATAGGACGCTTAAAGAAGCTACCGTGCGGCCTTTCTATAGAATGGCTCTATATTTGCACTCTATAAACGTTTCAATAGAAGGTGTCGAATACTGCTGAATAATATCTCAAAGTGTATTTTTAGCTCAAAAAGACAACAGTGCAACCATGCAAATTTTTGTACTTGCAACAAATGATATGAAAAAAAAATTATATACGCTAGTTCAGAGCGAATTGGACAATCGTTCTCAGCAGAGAACGTACTGAGATATTGACACATAATAGTATGATTCACGTACTGTAACACGTTTAGATATTTTGCTTTTTAGCTCGATGTACAGAGCTGTTGCTAAGCTCTTGTAAAATTACCACTCGCGCCAATTTCCAAGGAATAAAAAGCCTGATTATTTCAAACCCGTTTCATGGGTTTTTACTATCAAGCAAGAGCATCTTTATAATCACTGAAGAAGGCGAACAAAACAAAAATCGAAATTACACAAAGTAACGTCAAGGAAGCGCATTGTGGTTTCTATCGCCCATGCAGGTGAATCACAAAGATGACCGAGGAACACTAAACAAAACTACGCGTAAGCAGCCGCGTCTATCTGCTGGAACGCAGTGACTGCAGCACTTGGCAGCAAACACACAGAACGCCGCCGCACATTTTGGCCAACGTCACTAAAATGCGACGCATGCACGCTGCAGAGACATGCGTTTTTTTCGAGGAATCTTCGTAGGTCGCACGATACACAGAGAAGGCACGAACGACATGAGTGCAATCCGCGCACGATAAACACACCGACACGAAAGCAAGATACGGACGACATGGGTATAACCTGCGCCACACGAGCAAAATTAAGAACCATCGCATATTTGTTGCTTTGCGACGGACAATTACAAAGTACACGGAAACATCGCACACTGCCATGTGTACCTCCGAGATTGTGTCAAAAATTTCTGGGCTACATTCAATGTTGAAGACAGCAGGAAGCTACTTAAAACGAAGTTACGGCCGAAGTAGCGCAGCTAACGGCTGCGGGAAATGTCATTTAGGCGCTTTAAGGCAGGTGATCGGAGTTCAAATCGTTCAAATCACGCCCCAGCCACGGATTTCTCAGGATCACATAACCAGATCTCGAAGGCCATGCTTTGTTGGCTACTTGCGGCATAAGTGATTCAAAAGCAAGAATTGGTCATGGAATTTCTTCCTGCGCTAAATTGTAGTGTGCAATATAGACTGGTCGATGGTTCCTTTTGTCTGGCAACATATATATATATACGTAATTGGGCACAAAATGGCACAAAAACGTGCTGTAGTGGTTATTATTGCTGGCATCACGGAGGTCATAACAGCCTCACAAGTATACAGACGGCGCTGGCGGCGCCGGTCCCACGCGGCCGGTAAAATAAGTCGTGTTGTTATTCCTCCGTCTTGAATGTGCCGGTCGGTAGTGCACGCTGCTTCGATGTTTTTGTTTGATCGTGTGGTTTTAGGTTTGCCGTAATGAAATGTTGTGTAGTTCGTGTGCACGAAAGTGCCGGAAGGTAGCCTGCGTCTCGCTGCAAACTCGCCGTATGCGTGGCGCGCCAGGCAAATGTGGACCAACGATTTTCATGCCGTGGAGTGTATTCCCTTTGTCTTGGGTGGTCGTGAAAAGTTTTGTGGACGTCGCGATGAAATAATGCGTATTATTAGCGTGCCTCAGCTCGTCCATTACGCAACGGCATGTATGCTGGATCAACATCGTCGACGCAGCACTGGCAACTCGGAGAGCTCTTTTCGATCTCATCGTACTGTTCAAAAGGTAAGCAATCGTAGTTGCTAACTACACGTGTGTTGTGCGTGCTTATCGTGTGCATAGAGTGCCTTGCGGACGTAGGAAATAGAACACCCACGGCAACAGTGAAATCTGTGCTGATGCTTGCGGCGCACTGGTTGTCAGAATTTAGTTACGCAAATTTGTTGCCACAATGCGGAATTGATAATTCTGATAAGCGTTTTCTTCCGCTGAGATAGATTACGTTCGGAAATCATCTTGTGCACCTGTTCGTGAGCTCCCGTTTTTCTGCTGCAGTTGCATAGTAACGATCCACCTGCCTCTTCACCGATTCTTTCAATGATGTTTCCTTGCTTATAAATGCTTCGACGTTGTGGTTAATCTCTGCTTACGAGGTTTTAGGCTTACGAGCAGCAGGAAAAAAATGTAAGCCAATCACAGCTTGCTACTTGCTAGTATAGCCTTGTTTTCATGACAAGCTGTGCTGACGTAATTTCACATAAATAAACATGGTAGGGGAAAGTTGCTTAATCTAAGTAATAAAAAAAAACGACTCTCTAAAAAAATTTTAAAATACATTGTAATGTGCAGTTGCGACGTGCCCAAAAATTTACTTTGATGAAGAGGTCCATATTATCAAGCCATTCAATAATTTCAACCTTTTGCTCTCTTGCCATCATGTACTAGTGCAGACATTGTTTTCGTGACTATTTTAGGTGCTCCTTGCATGTGTTTACGATATGACAGCTTTATTGCTCCACTGCTATAAGCTAACACAACTCATTTTGTAGTGGCGAGGCCTTGGCCTGCAACAGTGTCCACTAAAAGGAGGAGCCCCCAGAAATGCAGACCCGATACGAGTGCCTGCAGCAGCATGTCTGGATGCTCATGTCAGGTATGTATGAAGTGTACATGTTCCAAAAAAGTTGGATCTTGGTATCATTCATGGTTCAGTTTAGTGACACATTAGTTTATGCAGTTTACTAAAGAGGATAAATATTTATGCAACTGTATTCAACTTACTTACATGTGTGCGTAAAGTTTATGCACACATTATCATGTTCTGTATAAAACTAGACCTAACATGTCCTGATGTTTAGTATTTTTTCCTGCATAAATTGTTTGGCTGCAACATAAATTTTATTTTTGTTTAGTACACAGTATGTTTATCGCTTTTTAGTTTGGTTTTATTGTCTTAAAACTGTTTCCTATGCTGTTGCATTTATTTCCATATTTTTCCTGTTTGTGCTGCAAGCTCATGCAGTTACCTGTGCATCTAAGAATTTGTAGTGTAGTTTGCCACATATGTCACAAGTCTAAGCACGTAGTGTGCACACCATTGTTTATCATTAATATCTTCCCAGTTATTTCTGTCCTGTTCCCAGAAAAACTGTGTCTGGCAAATGCACATTTGATTTGCTTGAATTTGCTGAAAATAAATATGAAGGTCAGTATTCGCTCTACTCAGTTACTTCAGTAATAAATAGGCAGACTGATTTCGATCCCTTGTCACCGAGAAAGGATATCTTTTTTTGGTGCATTATTAATGAAAGCTCGCTCACACGTCTTCTTATTTATGTGGTATGCCTCACTGATTTCTCTAGTTAATTTTTCAGTGTGGGTGAACACAGATGAACAATCTTAATCCTACATTATGCCCTATTGTGACAATGCATGGCCAAGTAGGACAAGCATACTGGTCTTTTGAGTGAAATATGGTCATCTCTTAGGCACATGTTTAGGCACCGGCCAGTTTGCCCTATGTAAGTTTGACCACATGTGAAAGGAGTACAGTACACTACCTGTGACACGTAATGGACAAATTTGGTGGTATTTCTCACCGACGCAAACCTCCCTTGCCTGCTTGCCTTTCTCAATTCGCTTGCGGGCTGCCATGCATATCCTGCCTGCTTTATTTTTCGCTAGAAATACATGTGCATAGCAGTGTACAAGTGAACTAAGAAAGGCACCCTGGCCAGGGAGACTTGCTTTATTAAAGATACTATTAAATTTGTCTTGTGTCTGTCAGGGGTAGTGCTATTTCTGTGATCATATGCATATTTGGTCAAATGTACATGGCGCAGACTGGCCGGTGCCTCAACATGCGCCTAGGAGAGAAAATTATACGGACCAGGGGTTGAGCGATAAAGCCAATTTTTTCCTCTGCCTGTGAAAGCAATGCGAAATTGAGGACAGCAGTCCAAACTTGGCATTGCAAACTTTTCATTGCAAACAACCCTAAAAAAATGTGATTGGTCCCCATGCAACAGATAGTTAAATGCATTGTTATCATGATTGCTCAAAATCTCAAGCTCCACGTGAGAAATTGAATACTGCCATATTACGCATAGCACATACGAACTATGGCGACCGGCAGATGTAATATTGTTTCACCCGCTGAACAATAGAAGCCAGTAGATCATTCTCTTTTTCTTCCAAAAATTTGTTTGCTATGCGTAGCACAATGTCTATATAGGAGCCTTAGTTCATGGGTGTTCCTGCTTGCTTACATATGTTAAACTTAAAATGTGTTGTCATTACAAGATGACGTTAATGTGCAACTGGGCTGCTGTCTTTTGGAAACACTTTATTGTTGTCACTAGCAATGGCATGCTAGTGTCAGTGCATTGGCCTAGTTCTAGTGTCACAAAATCTTGGGAAGGGAAAATATTCTCAAAAGTGATTGCCTGAGAACTGTCCCTCTTCACGGAGATACTTCTGCTACTTTCTTGTTATAATTTTTTTTTCTGAAATACTTAAATGAAACAGTGTAGTGCTACAACTATATACATATAAATATTTATACCACATTTGTAGATATATATATTTGTGACATGTTTGCGCCTGCCTATACATCATGGCTAAATGTTCATTACACCTTTTTAAAATGATTTTCAATTGTATTTTGCAGGCTTCACCGTGGCAGAGTACCAGGCGGAACCAACGAGGTAAAAGCTAGCCTTTCCTCGCTGCTTTCCAGGAAGTGAAGTAGTGGGCGATCATGTAAGAATGAACTTGCAACATGTGAGCAGTAGCCAAAGCTTCATACAGGTCATGCTGGTGGTAAAAACTGGAATGCTGAGACAAACCACTTATTATTTATTTATTTAAGTATTAAATAATTTACATTTATTTGTTTATACCTCACTAAAGCCTTACATGCCTCCAGGAAGGAATTAGGTAAAATAGGAAAGCATTATTAAATCAAAGTAAACACGTCATTCAAAAAAGCATCATTCGCATAGCACAAGCATGATGTAACATTTTTTATTCAAGTGACGTTTCATACAAATCCACGAAAATTCCAAGAAACGAAGCTATTAAGTTAACAACTCTGACTAAAAAAAACAGTGATATCACCGTTCTGTTAGTTGCACCTAATCCATAACTAAAGTTGGCAAAATTGACGTATCATATACTGCTCTAAAATACAATCATTAATTTGTGAGTAGGACATGCAAAATGCTTATAAATATTGGAACATTTCACGCAAGCTGTAAATTCATATATCAAATTGCTTGACTTAAGACATAGCTGATCCAGTCTGCAGAACTGTGATATGTGTTTTTATTGCAGAGTTGGGGATTATTAAACTTCATGCTTTTACTTTTCTTTAAACCTGCCTATTTTTAATAATTTTTACTTTAGGCTCTGAATTGAAATTCTTCCAACAACCGGTAGACCTTAACTTTCTCAAATGCTACAAATTTAATTCAAAATAGCCTTGTGGTTGTCTCAAAACCATTTAGGAATTTCACACGTATTTAAGGAGGGACATCGGAGTTGGTCCTTAGCTAAAGCTCGAGGCCAATTCCGATTTGCAGAACATAATTGTGCTTGCTAGTTTTTTTTGTGAGTTATAGTTCTAAACATGTTTTTTTTAATTGTGCAATTGTCAACCATTCTTAATAAAAATTGGTCTAAATGTAAATAACACCAATTAAAAATGTTTTAAATAACAAACATCAAGTTCAGTCCTGTGGTTGCCAAGAAAAACGATTTCACTATTCACATGCATAGGAGCTCCTGAGCTAAATCGTTTTCTTAGGTATTGGTGTGCGTCAGTCATGTTTGTATTTCCCAGCATAATTTTGGAATATTGAGCCTGATCTCAAATTTGCCTTATAACAACATTCAAGCTTATTAAGCTTTGTACAATATATGATGCACTTCTCCAGGAGTACCACTGTTTGCTGCATTTTTACAAGGACTGCCAGTGTTCTTTTTACACTTCAAAATAGGCCAGAATGCTGTGTTTTATAAGTTTAGTGTGGTTTTGTGGAGCTGACGCAAAACATTGCAGTGCACATATATCTGTGCACATTGATATGAATCTACTTTCAGGCTTTAGTATCCAACCGTTTAATGTGCATTGCTGGAACAGCAGGTCCTTCTGCAGTTTTAATGCGAAGCTTTCTTGTCTTAGACAAGCCTGCTTTTCTCAGATGTCAACTCCAGTCGAGTGTGCCACAAATGTTTTCCTGTTTCGTATGTTAGCACCACCAGCTTGATCCGTGAAGCGCATTGGCAGCTACAGTTTGTGTGTTGCAAGTTCTAGGCTGAAGCATGTATGCTGACTGTTCTAAAGTGTGTATGTAGTATGTATGATGCATGTATCTAGTCTGAAGTGCAATAAACGTTTAAAACAGATCACTTTGTGGTTGTAGTGCCAATTATTTTTGCCACTGCATTTACTGTAATCGTTAATGCCTACAGTACAGTTCTCTAGAACCTCGGCAAAGTACAAGCACATTACAAACATCGACATAGGTTTTATAGAGATTTGTCTTTTGGGTCTGTAAAGCCACTGCAGAGAAATGTTCTAAAGAAATTTGTCTTTACAATCTTGAAAGGAACTCAATAGAAATGTTCTATAGAAATTTGTCTTTAGTATCTTTAAAAGAACTCCATAGAAACGTTCTGTAGAAATTTGTCTTTAAATCTTGAAAGGAACTCAATAGAAATGTTCTATAGAAATTTGTCTTTAGGATCTTAAAAGGAACTGCGTAGAGATGTTTTATAGAAATTCGTCTTTACAATCTTAAAAGGAACTCCATAGAAATGTTCTATAGAAATTTGTCTTTAGGATCTTAAAAGGAACTCCGTAGAGATGTTCTATAGAAATTTGTCTTTAGGATCTTAAAAGTAACTCCGTAGGAATGTTCTATAGAATTGTGTCTTCAGAGTTCCTATAAGAATGCGGTGGCCAAATAACTGTTGGAACTCTATAGGAAAATTCTATAAGCAGTCAAAATAAACACAATAGAATTCTATCGAACAAGTTCAAAAGGCTCTCTAAAAAAACACATTAAAAATTTTTGTAAGGGATAAGCTTGTATCTGTATGTACAGTTGCCGGAACCTTTGTTCTTACTTGGTCCGAATGAGATCTGATTCTGCAGCAGCTTTTTCGTGTAGCGCCAGTGCACGCAGCATTCATTTTCTTAGGAAGCGATGCTGCTGCACTTCAGGCAGAATTTTCTGCTGCCATGGCCCTTTGTATTTGCTGTCGTTCTTGCCAGCGCATCTTCAAGCTACCCACTTGCTTTAATTCCCTCACACGGGATTGTTTTGTCAACGTTCGTTAGGAGTAAGTTCATTTCCTCAATTGTGTGCAAAAAGTCTTTTCAGTACTACTTTTCCTTGAACACACATACTAGCGAGAATTTCATTGCCTAAAAACTGTACAAGGATAACATTTACTAGGGTGATGCTGTGGCCACCTTTTGAGCAAATTAAAAACGCCGACGTTTCTGGGCTATCGTTCATTGAATGCAGCGTCCATGAAATGTTGGACAAAGTGGAGGCGTTACATCAGTGCGTTACATCAATGCTTTCCTGGGTGGTTACAACAGGTGGATCACAACAAGTGCTGCTTTCATTGACAATTGATTCGGCGGAAATCTGTCGAAGTTCAGGCACGCTTTCTTTATTCGCGTGTTTACTGGCCGACATCCCGTCGAAGTCATGCTGCTTCTCTTTGCGGGAATTGTCTTTGGTAGGTAAGCAAGTGCGCTGGGCGGTGTTAATGGAACATCGTTGCTCTTTAGCCGCGGATATGCCCTCGGAATCAGTACAACCTAGCCGCCTATATAGGTGGCGCTCGCACACCATCGAATGCGGTTGAAATTCTTCGTCAGCGTGCTGAAGTGAACCCTCCCATTTTTAACACTTCTGGGTCGCGCGGCGTCGAAAAAAAGCGACATATGTTGCCCTTGGCTCGCATGTTTGTATCCAGACTTACAATAGTGTGCAAAGCAAGTGGGGTCCCTCCTGGCGTTTTTCTGCGTAGCGACGTTTTCACTCGGTCTTGGATCCTGAGGAGCACGATAATGACGAATATTATCCAAGTTGTTGATTCCACTGCCTAAACATTCAGGTAAATGATGAAATAACGGTACACAATCATGGCTCCGAGGCCAGCTCAGCGTGCCGTCTACTTCTTAGCAGATGATATAATGACTATTTTAGAGGGCGACTGATTCCAACTTGGAGGTTAACTCTGAAGCTCGAGAACAAGTTAAGGACCGCACAAAGAGCGAAATGAAAAATGTTAGGCGTAACGTCAAGAGACAGCAAGAGAGCGGTGTGGTTCAGAGAGTAAACAGGCATAGCGGATATTCTAGTTGACATTAAAAGAAACAAATGGAGCTGGGCAGGTCATGTCTTGTGGAAGGTAGTTTGCGGGGGGACCAGTCGTGGACGATGCAAAACTAGGTCGGGGGACGAAATGTGAAAATTTGCAGGTGGAAATATGAGTCAGCTAGCGCAGGACAGGGGTAATTGGAAATCGCAGGGCGAGGCCTTCGTCCTGCAGTGGACTAAAACATAGGCCGATGATGATTACAACAAGAAACATCAGACGTTTATACTCTTTCGCCGTAAATGTCCCACTTTATTTTATGTTTTAGTTAGAAAAAGCAAAAAACTTGAAATGGTCATGGCGCGCACCAGTAGTAGACAAAGCGCGCTTCGCGACAGGCCTTCGACCGCTGCGCCACACCTGCTGTCATGATGCGGAGAAGCAGTGAACTACGCTGGCCGGCACACCTACCCATCCAGCCACCCTAGCGACGGCTAGACCAGCGCCGGCAGGGGCGTAGCCAGCGCCGGAGCCAGAGCCCTAGCCGGAGCCAGATCCAGAGCCGGAGCCAGAACCGGAGCCAGAGCCGGAGCCGGAGCCAGAACCGGAGCCAGAACCGGAGCCAGACCCGGAGCCAGACCCGGAGCCAGAACCAGAGCCATATCCAGAGCCGGAGCCAGAGCCTGGGCCAGAGCTGGCACTATAACCGGCCACGTCGCCAGCACCGGAGCCTGTGCCATAACCGGCCCTGTAGGCAGTGCCGTCGCCGGTGCCGTGTCCAGCGCCGTAGCCGCCATCATCACCAATGATAACGCCGGCGGTGGCGGCAGAGTCGAAACCGAGGAGGACGGTTGAGAGCTGCGGTAGAGTGTTCACAGGAGTTGACTACACGTAACCCAGTTACACGACTATATGCTTGAAATGTTTGCTGATTAATCATTGTTATATAAGCCAGTGAGCATAAAGGAAGGAAATAATGCATTTGCCTTCTTGCCTAGTGCTGGAAGAAATGGAACGAAGAGTTCAAAACATGACGAAAAACTGAAATTGCTCAGAGTGGTGTTCACAGACGCCCGAAATGGCGTGTGGTCCGTAATGACCATAATGTGGTTCCATAAAGGACAAAGTTGTTCTAGTGTGCTTCTAGATAACCACTTAAACCTCTGTAATTGAACAAATAGGTTTCAAGTGTCTGTACAGCGAGCGGCTCCAGAAAGGATGGTTTTAAGGACATTTCCTTGCCTTACTTTAGTAGATTGGAATTAATTAACCAGCCTGTCAGCTTACTTTTAAAGGGACTGAGAACCAATTTTTAATGACCTTGTTTTTTTACGGCGCAGCTATAAGATCCCCCTCGGTAGTGTTTACACCTGCAGCGGTTACTTCAAAAAGTAAGTACGAGTACGTAAGCAGAATGTGTCGATCTGAGCAGCCTCTCAAAAAGTAACAGTCCCTCCTCCAGCAACGCTGTGAAGTGAGAGCGATTCCGATAGCCCGCCTCGCACATTGTGAAAGGCGCCCATCGTTCTACTTTCACAGTAGTGAGTGCAACTGTGGTTTACCACCTGCATTTTCATCTCGTCAACCACTTGAAAATAAAAAGCTGTTACAATAAATGTGCGTTGTGCATATCTTTCTTATATTTGTACCGCGTTTTTTTTTCAAGTACACGCCTAGGCCATGGTTGGCTCGCACCCGTCGTCCCTATTCTATCGATAGACGAGCCAAGGGAACTCATCGAAAACGAAGGCGAAGGCAGCGCCACTTTTCTACTCACTACAAACGAAGGCCTATGCCCACATTGTAAGTTAGAAAATAGTTAAAGCAGAAAAAAAGTGTAGGTGTATTGACTTTCAATAATAATAAGAGCCCAACAACCACGTACACGAACAGACGGTCACGTGATAGATCTCTTACGCATCTTCATGTTTTTGCAGCGTGGGGCGCCAAAGGTCATTTTTCGCGACGTTTAGTGAAGAATTAAATATATAAATTCACGTTTATTGAGAAAGACATGGCTCGTTTTAACCAGTACGATAGGCAATCTTTCCATCAGCGGGGTAATTTCGATTCATGGTCTCAGCAGTTGTCTGTCCGTTTGAGTCAAAGAGATAAACTAACAAGTTAACTTTGGACCGTGCACATGAATTCGTGCAACTAGGCCACCGGTTGTACTAAAGCATTCATAACACTTTTGGGGTAGTGCTTTAGTGTAGGTTCTTTTCACCTTTCCTTAAGGGGTCATAAGAGTAGTCCTTTAAAATAAAAAAATTGAAGCACGTAACGCTTCCATGGGTCGTTCTTTATAAAAAAAAGTTTCCCGTTCCTCTTACTTCGACAATTCACAACAATTCAGTAGAGTGAGGATTCATAAGCAATGCCGTAAGGAATCCAGTCACTGCTGTCCGCAGGCAGCTGTGCTCTGTCAAAACTAGTAGACCTCTCTCTGTTTGCAAACAGCGTGACGTCACTGCCGGGGCCGCATCCCGTCGGCCGCGCCTCCGAAGAGGGCGCTGGTTGGCCAAAGACGTTCATGCTACCTGTCCTCTCTGCATAAGAGCGCTGCTTGTATATCAACTGCCGGGATAGTAAGTCTGGCATATTGCTATTTTTTGAAGTGACAGCATTTACGCCCTGTGCTTAGGAAGTATAATTGTCCCCGCTTTAGCGGTACAACAACGCAGCGTTGTTGCCGAGTGCACGGTTCCCGTAAGTCAGCGTGTGGTGATTTCGTAAAAGTGCGCCTCTTCCGTAGTTCAAACATCCACAAAAATGCATTACACCTCGCAAACGAACATTTTACCCCAGATGATGCACATATTCGCGGTGACAGATTGATACTTCGCTTAAATGACTGATCTTCGAACACAAATTTGTATAGCATTGTCGTGAATGCACAGATTTGCGCCTCATTACACTGGAGCTTTAAACGGTACACAAGATGAACTTCATTTATACCTACACGGTGATTTTTTTTCTCAAACGACATGTTTTTTTCTTTTCATATTTTTTTTGCACACAGCACCGATGGCGCCGAAATACATGCGCTCACTAATCATCGCGTCTCATTCATTCTCACCTATTCCACAATTACAGGTCCTGAAGTTCTATCGGCGCCTGGGGTGCGATTTTGTAGAAATTGTATTACTTTGTTTATGCCTTTTGACGTAACCACCCAGGTGCCATTCGTCGAAAATGACTGGGCCGCGCCGATTTCGTCCGTCAATCACGCGACGACAGGAACCCACAAAAACCCGCTACGTCAAAAATGACGTTGACGCACTCATTATGGGGAGCATAAGGTATAATTTTTTAGCACCGCCGGAGGCAGGGTGGTTTCAGAACACATAAAAAATGGTTGCCCCCTGCGGCGGCTCTTCTCCGTCGCCGACGTGGACACGGAGAGCAGGACAATGCGTTTCAAACGCCGAATGACCATTTTCGACGTCATTTTTGCCATTCGAGGGAAACGGTGCGGGTGTTGTGCGAGGAACTGGCGGGGTAACTAGAAGCAGAGCGAGCGACGGGACTGTCGGTGTAGCGGAAGGTGTTGTGTGCGCTGGGCTTCTTTGCCACGAGGAGCAAGCGTCCGTAGGGAGCGAGGAGAAGATCGGGTCGCAGTCGACGGCCTTCGACGACCAGCTCAAGCTGATCCAGAGACCAGAGTAGATGGCAAGCGCCAGCGGAGCCCTGGACTAAGAGCACCGTCCATTAGCGATGCCCCTTCGGGGCATGAGAAAACTCTATGTTTCTAATAAAGTTTTTGAATCTATCTACGTCGCGGTCAACCGGGAGCTAGTGCGTGCGACGCGTGGCAGAGGCTGTCTTAAACGCAGGGACCCGCAACAACTGCATCCAGTTTCCCAAGACCTGTAAAAGAAAAGGCAGCCGCTAAGGAGGGTTTCCTTCGGCGCGGCGCTATTCCCGACGTGATAGGATGCATGGACGGTAGCCTCATTGCCATTATCGCACCCAAGGGTGAGCGCAAGGCTGCGTTCATGTGTCGGAAGGGCTACTTCGCCGTAAACTGTATTTTCGTAAGTATGCGCCGTGTTCTCTAGTGCTGCTCATTCTTTAGACAGTTGTGTTGCACTTGTAAAAGCAGAATTTCTCCGCTCACATTTTCCTCAGATTTGCTACGCGGACATCAGGATCCCGACCGTGGAGCCCATGCGAATGGTTTCGGATCACGACTCATTCGTCTGGCGGACGACATGGCTGCGCCGGCGGTTCCAAACGGGGCACATCGCGAATCCCGGTGAATACCTCCCCGGTGAGATAAATAATTTTTTTGTCGCAATCACGTTTCATAAACGCATAGAACGCCATGTCCGCCCCAACACAAACGTTTAAATCAATAACAAGTACCAGAGGATGTGCCTGCTAAAGTAGAAAAAATCTAACCGATTAGTGCTAGCACTGACAATTTTATAAGTGTTAATAAGTTACAGGTATGCTACCAAGTACCTGCCAGGAGCAGAAGAAAGCAACACGTATTAGTGCTACTACTGTGTAATTGGTAGCACCAATAAGTTGATTTCTTAAGCTTCTGGCAGGCACCGAGTAATACACGTGTAATTTGGTTAACAGTTTGGGTCGGGGCGGACATGCCCAACCCGTGTTTTTACTTGGGACTCATGACAGTGTAAGGTCTGCAACGTCTGAACCCTATCTTTGTTGAATGATGCTGTAACTTTCCTCAGTGGCCAACTTGCCTCTCGTCAGAGGAGTACTCAGTGGACCATTTACATCTTCTTGCAGGTGGCAGCGGCTACCCCTTGGAGCCGTGGCTCCTGACCCCGGTTCCCGGCCATCCTCCTACGCAAACAGCCGAGGGGAAGTACACCACAGCACATGCCGCCATGCGTTTAGAGGTGGATTGGGCTCTTGATGACCCGCCTCCGCTGTCTGCAGCGGTACCGCACCCTCCTATACGAGCCGGAACGTACGTGCGGCCAACATTGTCGAGGCATGTGCTGTGTAGCACAGCCTTCGGCTGTTTCAGGGCAACATGGTAGACGATGATGAAAATGATGACGACAGCAGCAGCAGCAGAAATAGCGAGCTGACTAGTAATGGCGACCCCATACCACACGATCTGCCCTGAAACAGGGGGTCTCGATTGAATTATCTCAGCTGGCGGGCTGTGCGAGACTGTGTAATCGGCATGTTCGACACAACCCATGCGCAGCACATGCCTTACTTGAGGACTGTGTGGCTGCATTTGTGACGTCAACAGCATTGTGAGCATCGCTAGGTGCATACACGGTGTTGTAGTGTCAGCAAGATGTGGTGTTGTAACAGATACGAAATAATTGCATTGTGCATTTAATGCTGTCAAATTGCCGACACATTTTCCATTTTCTATGTGTACGTAATGCAAAGCATTCACAATTTGTAGAGCAATGTAAACGTTGTGTAATTGAGGGTTATGCAGACCTCGCATTTATAATCAGTAAAACAGAATATTTAGTGGTGACATACAAGATTGAAAGCAAACTAAAATTAAGTGACTTTAAAAGTGTGTTTGACATGATTTGCTTGCTGTTGCTGTCGTCATGTAGATGTTCTGTGTGCCATTGATGTTGCGTGCAGTTTTTTTTCTGCCCTTTTTTCTTACTGGTATCCCTGACAGTTCTCCGCTCCCCTTATGCAATGAAGGAGATTAGCGTACGTTTCATCTCTTTCTACTCTCTCAAAGAAGCTCCCAAGAGCCAAAATGCACCGTGTACACCACACCTTCCACTCCATCGAACGTGGTCTTACACGCACACCATTAGGTCCTCCACCATTTTCTCTCGCAACAACCGCAAAGTTTCCTCCGAGTGACAAAAAGGCTGTCAACTGGTCATCGAACATGTCGAATGCTGTTGCTCCCTTGAAGTGTGTTCACCCATGAGCAGTTGATAGATTTGAGCAAAGCGCCCTCACTTGTAAATAGTACAGACAATAACTGAAGTGTTACACCATAATATTTTTACAGTGCAAGCTAGCACGGCAAATGTAGCGGTGGCATGTAAATAAAAGCATTACACAAAACTGCAACTTTCTTTATTATTCAACCTACAGCCCTTTTCTTAAGGTAAAACGCGTTTATGTACATATCACATGCAATAGCCGCTACATCAAAGAACCGTGAAAATCGTCAGGCTGCAGTAGTAGAGACATATGCAAGATATATCACATCAGCTTGTATGAAAATCACATCCCCTTGCACTTGCATCTAAACTATCGCAAGTAACGGCAGGCATTGTTTCAGAAACCTATTCTGCAATCCATAGTTACACAGAAATGGCACCCAGTTTAATCTGTACCACAAAAAAATCTACAGGTGCGTAAATCATCACGCATCAACAGAACCATATTTATCACAGCCAGATGTATAGGTACATCATCACATGTGAAAGGAACATGCTGTCGTGGAGTCACATCCAAAAAAGAACAATGCTGTACTTTGATATTCACAAATATACGAATGTAATAAAGGAGCATAGGCAGGGCATTTTCATCACATTTTTATGTGTGTGTGTTCATAGGTTGCTTTCGATGCTATGATAAGGTCCAAAATCCCTGCCTCTCAAGAGCTGATTGTCGCCATTTGATGAGCAAGGATGAAGTTGTAGAACAATTGTGGTGTGGCCTCGTGCGCGCATTTACATGACAGTAATCTGGTGCCTGGAAATTTCAGTGCCACAGTGAGAATTCTCGCACCACCAAGCTTACTGGCACTTGTGCAGGAGAACCTGATGGTATGGCCACGCCTATATCTGCAGTATCAATTCAAGCTCACAATCACGCTGCATCTGCTAAGCTATTTGCGCTTGCATTAAAGGATGACATAAGCAATTATTTTTTGGAAACCAGCAATATTGTGGCTTCATATATTCATTACTACACCAGCAAACCTTTACAGCCAATAAAAAATTGTTACGAAAAATTCCTTGCCTATGCTTCTTTACTTTTAATGAGGGGGCTGAAAGGGGTGAGGTGCTTGGGTTGCACAATGAGCAAGTGTAGCCAGAAACAGCGGCAGGAGGCGTTGATTCATCCCTGAGACCGGTACTTTTGCTCGAGCAACTGCTGCTGTATACCCCGCAGGCTACGCACTTCCTCTGTCAGCTTCCGCAGCCCAGCCATCTGTATGTTATGGGGCTCGCAAAAAAATTTAATTAGTATACTTACACTAGCTCAGTAACAAGGCCTTGGTATGTCTTTGCATTAGTCCGCAATTACTGTAATAATGCTATTGTCACTCTATATTGAGACACCGAAAATATATTTCTGGCCCATCAAAATTCTGCCATCCCATTTAACTAAGGTGTCTTACATGGTTACTTGAACTTCACTTTTGCCTTTTAGCCACATAAGTGCCTAGATATTGCCAGTTATATCATGCAAATGTGTACAAGAAATGATCATCACAGCACTGCATGTAAACTTTATGCTTTGTTTACTGATCGATACAATTAATACAGAGATCAGCACCTGCTGCCCAGTGATTGCGCCTGCGGCTTGTTGGCTTTACCGCTGTTCATTTAGAAGAGGCACCATCTCCTCCCACGGCTCGCTTTTTCGAGCAGCATTCATACGTATCGAGAAGTCGGTAGAAGCTCTCGCCAGGTATGAATGCTGCTTGATAAACTGCAACAGAATTGTGGCGTGTTCATTCGACACGGCTAAGCCTGACGCCGACATTTTGAAGCCTTTCTAGAAACTTGAGAATTTCAGCCCGACCGCAACACAGTCGAAGCTTATCGCCCGCATAACGTGCTCACTTCGATTTGATTACTGCATGTTTTAGGTTTTTATACCGTTCATGTAAAAAAAGGTAATGTCGCTTCTCACATTTACCGTTGTAGCAGCTTCTTTCTAGGAGCGGAACCGTCAATGCAGGGGCGCCTGACCGAGAAAGGGTTACCGCCGATGCGACCACTTTGACGGAGCTGTTGTTCTGTCGAGGCGGTGCCCTACTGAAAGGTGCTCGGTGCCTTGACAGTTCTCGATTCACTATGTTCCAAATTTTGTCCTCCGGTGTTATGAATAATTCTTGTTCGCTCTTCCTAAAAAAATACCAGGCCGGTGCGGCACACGCAGCACAGTCAGAGCGTAAGCTAGACGAGCGTTTCGACAGTACAACCTAGTAATTTGAGTGAATACGTAAGGAATGAGCTTGGCATGCCGTCGCGCGTGCAAGCCGACGCATTCCATCGCCGATGGCTAGCGCCGTTCGGCCCAGCCAAGTGGCCGACAATGCAACTACAGCTGTCACATTCGCTCCCATTGCAACGCCCCCGGCGCGGCCTGCTTGGGACGCCAACGCGCGTGCAAGCCGACGCGTTCCATCTACGATGGCTAGCGACTTTCCCGCTCTCGGATAGCAAGCGAGTATATGGGCGCTCCCGAATGGCTGGCTATTTCTGTGACCCAGACGCAAGACCAGCACGCATGTATTTCTGCGAAAATGTGCACAGGTTTCTGGAGATAGTATTGAAAGCACAAACAGATGTTCCTGAGTGGCTCTCAAGGCTGGAGCCTTTGGTAGTGCGCAGGAATTTTAAAATGACAACACCTGGCCGCAGTGGCAATTTGGCCACTTGAGCAATCTGGCGTACTGTCTATTCTTGTGTGTTCATTTGTTGTACTGTGTCGAAGCCCGGCAATAAAGAAAAAAAAAAGCTTGCGTGGCTCAGTGGTCGAGTATCCGCCTCCCACGCAGCGGCCCTGGGTTCGATCCCGGCAGAGAGCGGGTACTTTTTTTCGCATGCGATAGCGGCTACGGGGCGGCGGCGGCGTCGAGACCCCAAACGGCTATTGGAATGAGCCCATAACAGCTTACGCTGTAGAGAAAAAGGGTCACACGTCATTCAACACTTGCAGCGAAAACCACAAAACAATGCAAGCACTACTCGAGAATATTTGCTCACCTGACTCCGGTATCTCACTTTTCTCGGAAGCAGCGTCTGAATTTCTTCTCAGACGAAAGTACACCGTCATGGGTCACAATAACTTGCGGAACATTACAGACTAGCGTAAACGCTCGGTGATGCGACAGTCAGCTGTTCCGGGGTTCAACAGAGGCCGCATTTTGCTTGCGCTCAACGGCTTGGATTGGATGTAGATTCGACAAATATGTGGCTACGGATTCAAAGATAGGAGCACTTGCGCTTGCTTTTCCTTATGCTGCGGCAGTATTCGCGTTGTAAATCTATAAAACAAATTTACTTTACGAAGGATGGACGTGTGATTTTATTGAGTGTCCTTTTACAAAACAAATTTGCTATACAGCCCCGCAAAAAGAGATGAGAACATGAAAGAAACATCCGCCCAACGGAGGGAGCTGTTGATTGGGGTATTGAAAAAATGTTGTGCATACGTAGCCACCATTTGCAAAAGCTTTGACGTCACTCGAAAAGGCATTGGGATAAAGAAAGTCATGTCTACAAAATAGCACCCCTGATCACTACGACTGGTTTTTACACGCCTCTACAGTCTCATAAGCGAGATGCATTGCTAATCGCAGAACACACACACACACACCACACATTGTGGTCCGTTTGCCTACACAAATATATAAGCCGATAACGTCGCTGTTTTCGCCGTACACTTTACCACACCATACGTGGCACACTTCTATAGAAAAGCCGATTTTCTTCATCGCCCAATCCATCAGACACCACAAACACGTGGTTCACGTTCGCAAGTAAAAAAAGGCCTGCGTCGCCACATTTTCTTCACGCAGTTTACCACACGCCGATGTTCTACACACATTACTGCTCATCTGGCTGGCAAGAGAATTGTGGAGGTTTAAGTAAAAATAAAAAATAAATGCACAAAGTAAAACACGCGTCCACGTGGCACCCACCTTCACCATATAATGCGCAACTGTACCACGCAGTAATCTGGCGGCGGCTGGTTTTTGCCAACCAGGTTCACCGCACGTGCGCCGGTGACGTCACGCTGTGACGTTTCGATGTGGTGTGACGCACCCCAGGAGAGGCCTATTTACTCGCACGTCTGCCTAAATACTCCTAATCGAGTACTCTGCCATATACCTACCGTTTGTTTGTAGAAAACATATACGTTGTGTAACAAACTGTACTAAAGAGCGTGCTTCTATTAGCACATATTTGTTGCATCCGCTTCCACACAATTCTCTAGAGGATGTTTAGCTGAGGCTAATCTCTCTCCTTTACCGCAAATAATTATATCTCTCTCTCCACATAATAGCTCCTGTACAGTCGACAAGCAATATCTACCAAAAGTGCGTAACAGTAAGCATTAAGCTCGCTTCCAAACGTCTGTAGACGTCATAAAAAGAAAGCAAAAACCCTAAGGGACCTGTTACAGACCGTCTAAATAAGCGTTTGCCATGAGCTGTCTATACACATGCGGTTAGCCTCTAATTTCTCTAGTTCACTTCGTTAAACAAAGCGGTAGAGGACAGCATCGGGACAGGGGCCAAGTCCTGAAGAACAATCGACGTGCTAAACAGCCAACGTTCAGCATTTGTCCCGGCCTCTCCTGATACTCACAACTGCGTTCATGGCGGAACCCTTACAGGTGGTTGCGTCGCTGAACCGATGATAACGGAGACAGAGACCAGCAGAAGGATGTTCGGTGCTTTTATACGTGAATATCAACCTGAGAAGCGAGTGACATCGTTGAAACAAAGAAAGCAGTATGAACAACAAAACAGGCCTGAAAAACCCCTTTAAATAAAAGAGCCAAAGCAGGCAAACCAGCGTTTCATGTAGGTACAGAGCTACGACGGACCCTCGCATCGCTTAAGCCAACCTAACCTATCGCAGCTGCCGGCGCTGTCCCTCTGTGCGCCTAGTTCCCTCTCGCTCGGACGAGATCTAACGAGAGAGGAGGGCCGGGCGCATACATGGTATTCTGAATCATGCGACATGCCAAGGTTGCTCCCCGTGAACAGTTGCTAAACCAGAGCTATTTGTATAACATCTGAGTACCACGAGCGCATGCGCTGTTTCTGATGCCCACGCGTGACCCTGGTGATAATCCCACTCGCTACGCACCCGAAACTAATTTAGCAGCGATGGATTGCGCCGTCACGCCAGTATCGCCTGCTTTCTTTCTGCGCTATTATCTTCTCGACGATGTTTGCAGGGGTGATAAATTGTAGAAACGAATTTCTCTATGCCAATGCCTTTTCGCGCGACGTCAACGCTTTTGGAAGTGGTGGGGACGCATGCACGACGTTTTTTGAATAGTCCAATCAACAAACAGCTCCGTCCGTTGGGCGGATGTTGTTTTCGTGGCCTCTTCTCTTTTTCCGGGGCTGTATAGCAAATTTATTTAGTAAAAATAGATTTAATAAAAGCACGCGTCCACCCTTCGTAAAGTAAATTTATTTTATAACCTTACAACGCGAAAGTTGCACGGAATAAAGAAAGCAAACGAAAGTGCTCCTATTTTTGAAGCCGTAGCCACAATTTAGAGCACTGCACGGGCTCGGGCTTACCCGAAAGCCCGGGCCCGGCCCGGCCCACGGGCCGGGTCGGGCCGGGTAGGCCAGTTTTTTCACGGGCTCGGGCCAGGCTCGGGCACTACATGTGCTTCTTGACCTGGGCACGGGCCGGGCTCGGGTATTTTGACGCGGGCCCGGGCCGGGCACGGACTTTCTAGTGGTGTGCATGTAACGTGCAGCGAGTTATCCTCGCGCCTCTTGACTATGAAAAACCGGTTGCCCCGGCGCAGCTGGAAGCTAGCAGTGCTACTCCTCTGTACTTCCCTTTTCTTCTTCCGTCGTATTTTGCGCTGTTTGCACAGAATGTCCAGAAAGACCGAAGTCGCCTCAAACCAAAGGATGCCATTGTATTCCTTACCTAAATCAATGTAATTAAGGCTTTCAGCGCGGTGTAAGCGGGTTCGCGACTTGCTGATTCTTCAAAGGCGAATTGGTGATAAGATAATTCGTCACGTGGCTGAAATATGGCACTGCGTCCATCCATGATTGCATGCATGTTCTCAACCGGCTGCCTAGCAGCAGCGCATTATGCTGCACCATGGACGAACGAGAATTTTTCTCTTTTACTCCATCCATGCGCTACGCTCACTTCCGGTCGTGGCTGCGCTTCGGCTAGAGTGTACTAGAATGCGGTTGAGTGGAACGAGCCGCTGGGGCGGCGCATGCTTTGCAGTGAGGCGCCCGACGTGAAAAAATACTGTGGCGGCGCTGCGATCGAAGTGGATTGGGCCGCATCAAGGTCGCGCCGTTGGAAAGTGCTGGCGATACTGCTCGGCAGGGTCATTCGTACTACTTCTCGCGCTGGTATTGGCGTTCAGACCGCTAAAATGGTGTTCATAATATCATATCACATGTATTTATGCCTTAGGAATAAATTCCTTTCATTCTCTTCTTTATTTTATTTCTCTCCGAAAAAGACCCGGTGGTCTTTTTCGGTCTCGGGCCGGGTTCGGGCCGATTTCGAGACGGGCTCGGGCCTAAGTAAAGGGGTGGCTGGCCGGGTCGGGCGGGTAACGTAGATTATTTCTCCTAGGGTCTTGCCATAAAACTTTTGGCCGGGCTCGGGCGGGCAGCCCAACGTAAACAACGTGTTTACGTTGTAAATCGGCCCGTGCAGTGCTTGCATTAAGGAAGAAGACGACGATCGCCGGGAAACGCTGCGCGTGTTCCGCCATCTTGGCCATCTCTGCTAACAGTCCCTGTACATAAATATTGTCCCTCTTTTATGTATTTGACGTCCCGTTACAATATATGTAATACACAAGAGTTTTCTGAAACAATACGTGCCATTACTACTGATATTTTAGATGCAAGTGCAAGGGTATGTGATATTTATACAAGATGATGTGATATATGATGCATATGTCTCTACTACTTCAGCCCGATGATTTCCACGGTTCTTTAATGTAGACGAAGTCAGTGAAAGTGCTGGTTGGACCACGGCATTATACAAGCGAAAATTCATCAGCAAGAACCCGATCGAGCAGGCCGGCCGAGCCCCCGACACGTCAAGTGGCAGGAACAAAAGCCCGGCTCCGGCGAGTGTTAAGAAACGGCTCACCACTGCTTCCAGACAGCCTCCACTACTGAAAGAGCCCTTTCGAGTCATAATCCGTCCCCGTGGAGGACTGGACATCAGGAAGATGGGCCACCTCAGAGTTGCCCAGGCCGTCCCTACCGCCGCTAGGCTTACGGAGGCGGATAGGGCGGAGGATATCACATGTCCGAACATGGTGCAAAACATATTGGTGGCAAACACACCATCAAAGCCCAACGCCATGGCCTACGCCGATGTGAAAGCGATACTTATTGGACAAGCAAGTTACGAAGACAGTGCCTATTTCGCTGCGCCAGAAAACTCGTGCAAAGGAGTTATTCGCAACATTGATCCAACCATGGAGCGGGAGGAGCTCAAACGCCTCATCATTCAACCCAAGAATCCAAGCGCCCGCGAGGTGAGAAGAATCAAGAACAGCAAGCACGGTAGCCATCCTGTTTGATGGACTCAACGTCCCCGGCTATGTAAAATGCGGTCCCAGTTTGGTCAAATGCTCACTGTTTCGCAAACAAAATGACGTTTGCTATGCATGTGGAAGGCTCGGTCACAGAGCCGACATTTGCCCAACCCCTGAAAATGCAATCTGTCGCGGCTTTGGTGCGAGCAACCCGGACGATAAACACGAATGTAAACCGAAGTGCACCCTCTGTGGAAGCCCTCATCCCACGGCTGACAGAACTTGCCAGCAAAGATATCAAATTCCGTTGGTCGTTAGACAACGGAGAAGAGAACGGTGCAACCGCGGCCAATTCAACCTATCAACTACGTCGCCAACGCCTCTCACGCCGGCCCTCAGCAGCTCGCACTGATCCAGGAGCGGATTCCGAGACCCCGGCGGCGACGATGGCGGCTGCCAGAACCGTGCCTCTTCTACGGGACGCTCCGTGGAACGCTAGTCTTCTAAGGGCCGCAAGGCTTCCAGGACCCGCTCCCGCACAAGGGGCCTCTCCCGTTCCCGGGGACATGGAGTCCAGATCCAGGAGCCTGCTGATCGTGGTACCAAATGGGCTGATCGGGTCAAGGAATCGCCGAAAAAGTAACGGGGGGTCAATCGTCAGAGCATAATAGGATAGCACAGTTGGAAAAAGAAAACGTTTCGTTAAAGTGCGGAATGGAGCAGCTTAGAGCAGAAATTGCAGAACTCAAAAAGGCTAGCAAGCGAGAGATGGTTCAACCCACTCATGCCTCTGCGGCAGAAACTCCCATGGAGATCCCAGTAGCGGAACCGACTTCCAATGGTCTAGCAAAGAAGAGGGCGTTGGCGGTTCATGCCTCAGGCAACAGTGCCAGTGTTCGTAAATTGGAAAAGACGACATATATAATTGACGAATCCAACGAAAAAGTTCAAATTGTAATCGACAAACTCGCGGAGGCGGTCAGAGCACTATGGGTCAGATGCGATAATCTGGAGGGCCAGGTTTCAGCAACGGCTCCAATTACGTCGACGGACAAACTGAATACTGCCGACACTGAAAGGTGAGCAGCGGCTGCACTCCGCAGTACTTTATAGGACAAGCCAACTACTACGTACCACCATGACGGCGCATCACAGGGCAATTAATGTCTGGCAATGGAACTGCAGGGGACGCCATCGTAAAAAGAACGTCCTCCAGCAGTTCATTCGCTCCCACCCGGAAAAGCCGCATGTCCTCTTATTACAAGAAACGCTCACGCATACGGTCACCCTAGCGGGCTATAAATCGCATACCCGGTATGGAGATGGGAAAAGGGGCATCAGCACGTTAGTCACCAACAAATGTACGTTCATAGTCCACGATCTCAATCTTGAATCCACTAAGGTTGAACAGTCGCTCGTGCAAATCATCCCCACCTACAGTTCAAGACAAGTGTATTTATACAGTACAAATAAATCCCGGATTTACATATACAGTACACCCAAAGACCTCAGGCAAAGTTTCGCAGCAATCATCAACAGGGCCGTTAGCAAGGCCAAGACATTCGCACTCCTGGTGGCCGGAGACTTCAATGCTTCGCATCAAGCATGGGGGTGTCCACAAGCTAACCGCAATGGCGTTGACCTATGGCAAGCCAAGTGAATGAAAATCTCACACTTATAACAGATCCGGCTTTTCCGACCATGATCGGCAACTCCTGCTCTAGGGATACCACGTCTGACCTCTTTTTCATACGGAATGTACAGTCCGCCTCTTGGTCCAACCTGCACGTGGACCTGGGCAGCGATCACAATATTCTGGCCACCTGCGTCAACGTGAGAAGCGGGAACCTGAAGGAAGGAAGGAAAGAGTGGAGAAGGAAAGGCAGGGAGCTTAACCAGTTCAGCACAGCCGGTTTGCTACCCTACACATGGGAGCAGGATGAGGGGGAATGAAAGATGGGGATGAGGAGAGAGAGCACATAACACAGCGCAACAATAGGACGCTCAACAACCCCACAGCCAAGACCGAGAACATGATCAGGCTCATCAACAGAGTCTCGAATAGGCGTGAAGGCCTTCAGGAAGGCAACCTCCTCAGGTTATTCCACGCCTTTCTCATGAGTCACATAGTTTATGTGGCAGCCATGCACAATTGGTATAACTCCGAAAAGAAAAAAAACTTGACACGCTCATGAGAAAGAGTATCAAAAGAGTACTAGGTATTCCGTTACGGGTGAGCACGTACCTCCTTATGCAACTATGAGTGCACAACACATTACACTAGATAATCGAGGCCCAGGAGTCGGCCCAACTGGCCCGTCTATCCAGCACTCCGGCTGGAAAGAAGATCCTGGTGGTTCTTGGGATCAGCCCTATACTCATCGAAGAACTGAAATATCAAATCTCAGAAGATCAAAGGGGTAATAGGTGAGTCGCACTGTTTCCCCGTAATGTTCATCCTCAACACAACGAAGGCAGATGCAGGGCAAGAGCCCTCGCCCTCCTCAAGAGTATCAAAGACAATCCCCACTCGGCATGTTGTCGATGCAGCCCAATATGGACAGTAGTCTAACTTCGCCACTGCCATCGTTGATCACAACGGGCAGATAGTGAATGCAGCTTCTCTGAAGTGCTCGACTTCATCCAGAGCGGAGCATGTCGCCGTTGCTATGGCACTCCTAGATAACAGCAAAACACAAATATTCACTGATTCCAAATCGGCGGTCAGGGCTTTCGCTTCAGGGTCCATTGCTGAGGAGGCTCACAAGATTCTCAAGAACAAGATCATCTCTACGTACACCATCACGTGGTTTCCGGCGCACTTCGGCCCCCAGCTTGACTCCTTGCCCAATCTCAATGACATCGCCCACTCCCAAGCGCGCGCACTAACTCACCGCGCGGCAGCAAGGGCGAGCTCAGAGGTCGGGGTTCTCGAGTTAACGGGACACTCTCGCTACATTCAACGAAATCACTAAGCACTATCACCCGGGTAGGAGGACTTAATAGTTTGTGTCGAGGCGGACATGCCCTCATAGCAAACTGGCTAGACCTCTGTCATCCAGTTTACGCATGCTTCAGACTAAGTCCTATCCCAACCTGGCCCTTTTGCATTCGATCACTCCAGAGGCTTTTAGCTCTACTTGCCCCAACTTTGCGGCTGTTAGCAATCTAGAACACATGCTCTGGCGATGCCCCTCGTTACCGGGACCCAATCAAATCACGGAAGAAGAATGGAGCTCTGCCATCCAGAGCTCAGAGCTTTCACGACAAACTTGGGCTGTCCAGAGGGCCCACGATGCGGCGGTTAGGCTCGGCCTACCAGTCCCCACGTGGGAGCGGCCCGCAGCTCTGCCCTAGGGCAGGGCTTCTCAGGACCTATTCAGTAAAGTTCTTTGTCTGTCTTTAATGTAGAGGCTATTCCATGTGATGTGTGCATAAACATGATTTACTTTTAAAAAGGGCTGTAGGTTGAATAATAAAGAAAGCTGCAGTTTTGTTTATAAACAAAACTGCAGCTGCAATTACAATGCAATCACAAACAAAACTGCAATTTTAATGCAATAAAAGCATTATAATGCTTTTATTTACATGTCACTGCTACGTTTGCAGTGCTTGCTTGCACTGTAAAAATATTACGGTGTAACATTTCAATAATTGACTCTACTATTTACAAGTGAGGGCACTTTACGGAAATCTATCAACTGCTCATGGGTGAACACACTTCACGGAAGCCACGGCGCTTGACAAGTTGGATGACCAGTTGACAGCATTTTTGTCGCTCAGAGGACTGGTTGTTGCGACAGAAAATGGTGGAGGACCTAAAGGTGTGCTTGTAACAGCACGTTTGATGGAGTGGAATGTTTGATGTGCAATGTGCATTTTGGCTTTTATGAGCGTCTCTGCCCGAGTTGAAACAAGCAGACGAACCCTAAAGTCCTTCATTGCTAAAGGGCGCGGAGATCTGTCAGGGATACCAGTAAGAAAAAAAGGGTAGAAAACAAAACTACACGATACATCCATGGCACACAGGACATCTACATAACGACAGCAGCAGTAAGCAAATCATGTCAAACACACTTCTAAAAGCCACTAAATTTTAGCTTGCTTTCAGTCTTATACGTCACCACTAAATATTCTGTTTTACTTATTATAAATGTAAGGTCTACATAAACCTCGACAACACAACATTTACATTTCCCTGCAAATCGTGAATGCTTTGCACTACGTAGACATCAACTACAGCTGAGTATGAAAAATTATGTGTCAGCAATTTGACAGCATTAAATGCAGAATGCAATTATTTCGTATCTGTTAGACCAGCGAGAGAGACAAATTGAACACCCTAATACGAAAGACCTACAAGCTGGCACTGGGGCTTCCACCGACGACGTCGACGGAGAAGCTGCTCAGCCGGGGCATCCACAATCTTGGGAAGAACTAGCAGAGGCCACAAGATGAGCCAGATAGAGCGACTCAAGCTCACCAGCACGGCCAGGGACACCCTAATAAGACTGGGCTACCCAGTCGAATATGAGTCCATAAAACAGCGGGTTCCTCTACCTCTGAGGGAGAAGATCACGGTGGCCAGCATCCCGAGAAACATGCACCCTGAATACAACAGAGAAAGGAGGCGAGCGAGAATGCAAGCTCTACGTAAGGCCTACGAAGGACCAAAACAAGGAGAAGTCAGATACACCGACGCGGCAAAGTACAAGAACAGAGCGGCCCACGCTATCAGCGTGATCAACGGCCAAGGACAAGAGGTACCAGCGGCCTCGGTAAGCACTCCAGACATCGACTGCGTGGAAGAAACGGCGATAGCCCTGGCGGCCACTACGGGCAAGCGAGAGGAAGATCACATAACAGTGATCACGGACTCACAAACAGCATGTAGAAATTACCAACAGGGCCGCATTTCCAAACAAGCCCTGAGCATCCTCGAAAAACTAGACAATTTTCAAGAACTGTACATTGTCTGGGCCCCGGGACACGAGTCCCTGGCGGGTAATGTAGCGGCTAACGCCGCTGCCCGAGATCACATTCTCCGGCCTTTCCCACCGGGTACACGACCACCGGTAGGCCAACATGATAGCGTCCCGAAAAGATACGCCGATATCCTGAATCATTACAGACTGGGTAGGAGGATCTACCCAACCCCGCATCCCAAGCTGACAAGAGAAGAGGCGGTGATCTTCCGCAAACTTCAGACAGGCACATTCCCCATGGCACCCTGCTACACGCCATGTATCCTACGAGCTATACTCACAAATGCGCCTTCTGCTCTGCGCCCAATACCCTCTACCACATGGTATGGGAATGTCGACAAAACCCATCGACACCACCCATCACCGGAACAACCGTCGAGCAGTGGGAGGCCCAGCTGACAAGCCCGAGCCCTGAAGACCAGCATCGCCTGGTGAGTAGGGCTAAGCTATCAGCTCAGACCCACGGCATCCTGGACTAGGGACGCCGCCCACCTCGGACGATCTTACCGTCTGCTCATCTCTCAATAAAGTTTATTCTTCCTCCTCCTCCTCCTGTTAGACCACCACATCTTGCTGACAATACAACAGCATGTATGCACCTAGCGATGCTCACACTGCTGTTGACGTCGCAAATGCAGCCACACAGTTCTCAAGTAATACATGTGCTGCGCACGGGTTGTGTCTAACCTGCCGATTACACTGTCTCGGGCAGCCTCTCAGCCGTCTCAGATAATTCAGTCGAGATCCCCTGTTTCGGGGCGGACCGTGTGGTATGGGGTCGCCGTTACTATCAAGCTCGCTGTATTGCTGCTGCTACTGTTGTCATCACTTTCATCGTCGTCTTCTACGTTGCCCTCAGACAGCCGAAGGTTGTGCAACACAGGACATGCCGCGACAATGTTAGCGGCACCTTCCGGCTCGCAGAGGAGGGTGTGGTACCGCTGCTGACAGCGGAAACAGTCCATCAAGAGCCCAATACACCTGGCCACTACGCAACGCATGGCGGCATGTGCTGTTGTACTTCTCCTCAGTCGTTTGCGTAGGAGGATGGCCGGGAACTGTGGCCAGGAGCCACGGCTCCAATGCGTGGCTCCTGGCAATGAGGCGTAGCCGCTGTCACCTGCATGAAGATGTAAATGGTGCACTGAGTACTCCTGTGACGAGAGGCAAGTTGACAACTGAGGAAAGTTGCAGCATCATTCAACAAAGGTAGGGTTCAGACGTTGCAGTGCTTAGAGATCACTGTTGTGAGTCTCAAATAAAAGCACGAGTTGGGCATGTCCGCCTCGACACAAACTGTTAACCAATTGCAAGCGTGCAACTCGGTACCCGCGAAAAGCTGAAGAAATCAACACTTATTGGTGCTATCAATGACACAGTAGTAGCACTAATACGTGTTGCTTTCTTCTGCTCCTGGCAGGTACTTGGTAGCATGCCTGTAACTTATTAACACATTTAACATTGTCAGTGCTAGCACTAATTGGTTTGATTTTGTCTACATTAGGCAGGCAGTTACTCGTGTGATTTTTACTAGTTAAAAGTTTATGTTGGGGCGGACATGGCGTTCTATTCGCTAATGAAGCGTAATTGAGACAGAAAATGGTTTGTCTGACCGAGGAGGTATTCACTGGGATTTGCGATGCGCCCCACATAGAACCGCTGGCGCAGCCATCTCGTCCGCCAGAGGAATGAGTCGTGATCCAAACCCGGTCGCATGGGATCCACGGTCACGATCCTCAGGTCCGCGTCGCAGATCTGAGGAAAATGTGACGGAGAAAGTGCGCGTTGACGAGTGCAACACAACTGTCAAGAGAATGAGCAGCACTAGAGTACATTCTTCTTTCTGGGGTTTTACGTGTAAAAACCCGTTCTGATTATGAGGCACACCGTATTAGAGGGCTCCGGAATAATTTTGAACACCTGGGGTTCTTTAACGTGCACTACAACGCAAGGACGTGGGCGTTTTTGCATTTCGCCTCCATCGAAATGCGACCGCCGCGGCCGGGATTCGATCCCGCTATCTCATGCACTAGAGAACATGACGCCTACTTACGAACATGCAGTTTACGGCGAAGTAGCCTTATCGACACATGAACGCAGCCTTGCGCTCACCCTTGGGTGCAATAATGGCAATGAGGCTACCGTCCATGCATCCGATCATCATAGTCCCACCGAAGGAAAACCTCCTTCACGGCTGCCTTTTCTTCGGACGTCTTCGGAAAATGGACATACTTGTTGCGGGCGCCTGCCTTTACGACAGCCTCTGCCACGCGTCGCACGCACTTGATCCCGGTCGACTCCCACACCCGATCGTCTCCTCGCTCCCTACGGACGCTTGCTCCCGGTAGCAATGAAGCCCAGCGCGCCTTCCACTCCACCGACAGTCCCGTCACTCGCTCAGCTCCTAGTTCCCCCGCCACTTCCTCGCACAGCAACAGCACCGTTTCCTTCGAGAGGCGAAAATGCCGTCGAAAATGGTCATCCGGCATGTGAAACACGTTGTCCGGCTCTCTGTGTCAACGTCGGCGACGGCGAAGAGCCACCGCCATAGCTATGAGAGGGTATAACATTCGCGGTGCTGGTCGCACTCTACGTTGGGGCCTGCAGATAAGATTGCCCCGCTTGCCGCGATATCTTTTCTTTTTATTTTTGCTACACCCTGATTGGCTACGTAGCGCACAAAAAGCGCGTCGCTGAAAGAATAAAGGTGATCGTCTTCCTGGCACTGCGTGGGTCGTCTGTTCCTTGGGCCGGTCGTCCTGCCGCCCTCGGCGTCGAGCCGCCGAATAGGTAACAAGGGGCAACCATTTTTTATGCGTTCTCAAACAACCCTGCCTCCGGCAGTGATAATAAATTTTGCCTTATGGTTCGCATAATGAGTGCGTTAACGTCAGTTTGACGTAGCGGGTTGTGGCGGGTTCCTGATGTTGCGTTATTGACAGACAAAATGGGTGTGCCCCAGTCATTTTCGACCAATGACAGCCTGGCAACGGCGGCAAAAGGCATAAACAAAGTAATAGAATTCCTCCAATATCGCAAACCCAGGACGATCTTTTGTGTTTCATATTCACTAGCATATTTTCACTGGCCATAATTTCCTCAAGCACAGCTCTGTGACGACCAATAATCTCAATTTCTGGATGCTAAACAAGGTGCTAAAATTGGTGTCGTTTAGCTTTGGTTAGCCCTGGTTGATAGCGAAAGATTCACCATCTGAGCTGGTTAGCTCAGATGGTAGAGCGGCTGCCCCGGAAAGGCGGTGGTCCCGGGTTTGAGTCCCGGACCAGGACGAATTTTGCTTCAACTGCGAGGCTTTTTTTCGAGGAAACCGGTTGAGTTTCCATTGTAGCAAATAGCCACATTTCGGTGGATGTCTCAGTTTTCCTTTAATTACTTATCTCCACCTAGCGGACTTCCGCTGAACTATTACGTCAGGGATACGAGCCTGTTTGCAATAATCTGAGGGTCAATGCCTGCGCTCTATTTAACTTCTTGCGAGGAAGGGGAAAGTTTCTCCTGCAGAGATAAAAGTGCTGCGTAATTTCATTATATGTTGTCGGTTGATCTCTGTTCTCCACCACTCCTGGCCGGCCGGGGAGTTCTCCATGGTCGCGGAAAGCCAGTCCTCGCGCCTTGGAGTGGGCCAGCTCGTTGAGGTTTGTGGGGCCTGCCATGATGGACCCCATGTGAGCGGGGAACCACGTGAGAGTGTGGGTGGCGATGCTTTTGCCGTCGAGGATGCGACAGGCTTCCTTACACACGGCGTCAACGCTGTAGGCGCGGATGGCTGCCCTGGAGACGCTGAAGATGTTGGCATGTTTCTCGTCCAGGAGGGCCAAGGCAATGGCCACTTGCTCGGCCGCACATGACGAAGTGCTTCGTACCGAAGCTGCGTTAACGGTCGAACCCTTGTGGTTGATGGACACTACTGCGAAATTTTTGCTGTTGCCATATTGGGCCGCGTCAACGAAGCAGCTGCCGCCAGGGAGTTCTGTCGCCCGGCGTAGGAGCGCCACGGCCCTGGCCTTCCTTCTTTCCACATTGCGCTGGGGATGCATATTGCGCGGGGCGAGGGAAATGATGATGTGGTCTTTCTGCTCTTTCGGAAGGCCCTGGTAGGAGTCTTCGACCTTAGCCGGGGGGACGCCCATCTCTGTTAGGAGTCGTCTGCCCGCCGTGGTGCCAGAGAGTCTGAGAATCTGTGCCGTTTCTTGTGCTTCTGCAATTTCTTCCAGTGTATTATGAATGCCCAACTGCAGAAGTCGGTCGGTGTGTGTGTAATTTGGTAGTCCGAGCGCGCTCTTGATCCCCCTCCTTATCATAGCATTTAGCTTGTCTCGCTCGGCCCTCTTCCAGACGTGCCTGGCCGCTACGTACGTGAAATGGCATAACAAGAAAGCGTGGACTAGCCTTATCAGATTGTCTTCACTCAGGCCTCTCCTTCTCTTAGCTACCCACTTGATTAGACCGATGACGCTATCCGTCTTCTTTGCTAGTTTGTGAATGGTGATGCTATTTGTGCCCGCCACTTTGAGTGTGATTCCCAAGATTCTAATGGACGCGACTTTCGGAATCGGATCTCCGCACTAGATGTAGAGATTAATGTCGATTTCGGTGGGGGGTTTCCAGTTCTGTGGCTTGCGGCCCTTTCTAGTGGGGCTGTAGAGAAGGAGTTCCGATTTCTTTGGGGAGCATCGGAGTCCCGTGTCCGTTATAAAACGCTCTGTAGTGTCGACAGCTTCCTGGAGAGTGGCTTCGACTTGTCCGTCACTGCCTCCCGTGCACCAGACAGTGATGTCGTCCGCGTAGATCATGTGACCGATGCCCTGGATCTTGCCTAGGTATCTCGAGAGGTCGACCATTGCGATGTTGAACAGGAGCGGTGAGATGACTGAACCCTGGGGGGTGCCTCTACCGCTCTGCTCCATCTTCACTGATTCCAAATCTCCAGCCTTGAGGATGGCGCATCGTTTGCTCAAGAAAGACTTGACGAAGGCATGGAAGGACGAGCCCAGGTCGAGGTTGGAGATGGCGTCGAGAACGAACTCGTGACAGATGTTATCAAAGGCCTTCTCCAGGTCCAAACCAAGCTCTCGTGTCCCAAGTGCAGCGTTCCAGGATTTGGATCTTGATAAGCTTCATGAAACCTATCATGTTGTGAGGGAAAAGGTCGTTGGTCTCGATATACTCGGCAATTCTGTTATGGATGGCGTGTTCGGCCACCTTCCCTACACATGACGTCAGTGAGATGGGGCGGAGGTTGTCCAAACTCGGTGGTTTACCGGGCTTTGGGATGAGTATGACCTTCGCCACTTTCCATTGTTCCGGTACAATTCCCTCCTCCCAAATGCGATTTATCTCATTTGGGAGAAACTCGACTGATTCGTCCTCTAGGTTTCTGAGAGCCTTGTTGCTAATGTGATCCGGGCCGGGTGCCGACCTACCATTGAGGTCGTGTAGGGCGCGGCGGATTTCACTGACTTGGAAAGGTTCGTCCAGTGCGGAGTTCGACTTCCCTTTGTATACTGGGTATGCAGCCTCATCGGCCACAGTTTTGAGTGGCCGGTATTTCTTAGCTAGCGTCTCCAGCACTTCTGCTTCCGAAGACGACTTCTTGGCTTCGTGTAGCGCTTTAGCGAGGATACTTCTCTGGTTTGATTTTGTGCCGGAGTCGTCGGGCAAGTGTTTCAGAAGATTCCACTTTCAGCCCGTGCGCATCTTCCCGTCGATTGGATTGCAAATTTCCTCCCACTGCTGCCAGGGCTTGGCAGTGCTCGTCTATGTGTTTGTTGATCTCGGCTATCTTGTATTGCGTTAGCAATTATATGGACACTTCAACCGGATTTCGGCCGTCGGCGTCGCCGTGGCCTTGAGGTTCCGTATAGATAAAATCTTCGCCGCGCGCCGTATGCCCGAGCGGAAGCATGCGGGGACGCGCGATATTACGGAGAGCGAACGCACTCAATCTTCCACGCGCAAGCAAGGAAGCAGGAAGTCAGCGCCGAGGGAGCGGGGGAGGGGGGGCGCACTTCTACTTTGCCAACAACCGCGCTCGTCGCTCGCCCGCACCGTCTCTTATCTCCACACGGCTCTGACCTTTGTATGCGCTGTGCATTCGCCGCTCAGTTTCCGTTGAAGCGATGGACCGCACGTACCTTCGCCCGCTGCGGCGTATGCGCTTGCAGCCAGCGTTTTGACAGTGATTGTCTGCAGTCATTCAGTGTGATTTATTCATGTTTGTGCGCGCTCACACCACGCTTGTTCATCCAGTTAGTAACAGTCGGGCCACATTTTGCAACGCACGCTACACATGCAATGCTGCCTGGATCGGCAGTGCAGTGCTACAGGTTTGCCCCTTCGCACGCGCTGCCCCGGGAAGCGCTTCTCATCAACACCACCGTTTCACACGCACCTTCTCGTGGTCATCGAGTCTCTCTTCATGTCGGTCTACTTACGCCGCAGTACACCTGCCTACTTAATCAGTTCATGTTTACTACAATTCATATTGCTACCAAAGCCGCTCACCTTACTTCGTATGACATTGCTGTGATGCTATCGCATTCATTGATTCGCCCTTAGGGCGAAACTGTGACATTTTTCCTCAGCTTGCGATTCAAGCGTTGGATTTTCCACCTTTCGAGGATTGATTACTTGGCCTCGAGTAGGTGTGCTAGCCTGCTATCCATTTTATCTGTCTGCAGATCCGTTTCTATGATTTTGGTGGTGGAGCAGACATCTTGCAGAATTAGTTCGGACCACTGGACGAGGCTCTCGGGCTTTTCTCCACGGGCGGCGCGGGCCTTGCGAACCTCACGGAATTTCTCCCAGTCAGGGACCGAGAAGGCCTTTTTTCTTTTCTGCTCCACTTGTAGGCTGGTGGCCGTGATGTAATGATCGCTACCGAGGTCTATGAGCAGATTCGACCACACGGCTGAGCCAGCGTTTTTAACAAAGGCGAGATCCGGGACAGAGTCCCTGGTCGAAGGAGGTGCCGCGTCTGGTGAGAAAGGCTGGGTCCGTCAATATAGAAAGCCCCGCATCTCCCGCCTCCTGCCACAAGCTTCTGCCCTTGTCTGTGCCGCGCGGGTAGTTCCAAGTGCGAAAGGGGGCGTTGAAATCGCCGGCCACAACCAGTGGAGAGTTTCCGGCGAGTTTCGTTACCCTAGTGATTATGGTTTTGAAACCGTGTCTGTGATCGCGCGGGCTGCTGTATACGTAAAGTATAAAAATGCTGGAGATGTTGTATGGACTTGGGATGACTACGACTAGGGAGGTCTCCGTCTTGCTAGGCCGGGCCCCTAGATCGTGTGCGACGAAAGTGAACTTGCTGCTGACTAATGTACAGATTCCTCTGCCGTCCCCACTGAGAGCAAAAGCTTTGTATCCCTGGAGTGAAACCAGATCAGTCATCCTTTCTTGCAATAATATACCATGAGGCTTTTCTTTGTGAGTGCGAACAAACTGCTGCAGGGTGCATCTTTTATGGTGGAGTCCCCTGTAGTTCCACTGCCAAATCCTAAATTGAGTGTATGGCCCCATCCTTGCTGTATAGAGCGCCTTCCGGCGTTGCTACTAGGGTCTCGAACGAGGGAGGTCCGGGGACGTGCAGTGGTGGCGGCGTAGGTACCGACGCGCCATCCGGCAAGAAAACGGGACGTACGCGGGTCGACGATCTGATGTCCATTTCCTGCACCTTGGACTCTATTTCTGGTATTCTGTTTTCCAAGCATTGAATTTTGACGTTTTGCGCGTCTATCTTCTGATCAACTACCAAAAGTCGCTGATCCACTGCAGAGAGTTGTTCGTTAATCATCTGGATCTCGAAGCAGATGGAATGCAACATTTCTCTAATTTACGACTTGGCTTTAGCCTGTACATTTTCGGGCATGCTGGGAACGGCCTTTCTTTTGGATGGGTTTCCCCGGTGGCTCGCCTCCACGACCATGGGAATGTCTGCAGGTTGCGGAGACGGGGTCCCCGAGGGGGTTGAACTATGGACTGGAACGGAGTGAGGTTGATTAGCCTATCTGAGCTATGCTATTTCGGCTCGCATTGACTCCATTAAGCTGCGAATCTCGGCATTTTCTTTCCTAAGCTGAGCTATTTCAGACGAACCATGCTCTGACCCCGCGCCCCCCGTTACCTTTTCGGCAGGTCTCCCTGCGCTACGTACCCTGTCCGCCCAGGTGGCGCCTTGTTTCCCGGGATCGGCTGGCTCCTCGAACCGGACCCTGTTCTGTGGTCCCCGAGAGCGGCCGCCTGATCTGGAGCGGCCCTGGACCTGGAACGGCTACTGGACCTCGAGCGGCTTCTCGAGCGGGAGCGCCTGCTCGAAGGTCTAGCCGGTTCGCTGCCGGCGCTTGTTTGTGCTGGTGACGGGTCTCGATTCCTGGATTCCGCATTTCTTTCCCTTTTCCTCCGTCGAACGATGTACGGGAGTTGGAATCTTTGCTTCCAAATCTTGTCCGCTGTGGCGTGCGGGCCCCCGCAGAGGCCGCAAGTAGGCAAGCAGGTGTGGTTTTCGTGGGGGTTGCTGGGCTCACATTTCCTGCATAGTTTGTCCTCCGGCGTTGGACAGACGTCGGCTCTGTGGCCTAGTCTACCGCAGGCATAGCAGCAGTCGTGCTGCCTGAGGTACAAGGAACACTTGACTAGCGCCGAACCGTAGAAAACGAAGTTGGGGACCCTGTAGCCGTCGAAAACGATGACTACCGTTTCGCTATTCTTGATTCGCTTGGCTCCGAGGGCTAAGGGATTTCTCTCGTTGAGAATGCTTCTCTCCAGGTCGTCCTGGCTCTCTGACACATCAAGTTGCGGTATGACACCTTTGCACGTGGCGTGCGGCGCGGCTTCGTAAGTGCTAAGTTCGTACTGTTTCATTCCCAGGGTGATGCAATTCATTTTTAGATAAGCATCTGCGTTATTGCGAGACGCGGTGCTGAGGACGATAGTGTTTTGTGTTGTGTTGGGGCAGACGACGTCGTGGCTAGCTTGCTCAGGCGTGAGTCCTGCCGTGGCGGCAACGGCCCGACCAAGCCGAGCGGAGCCCGTCTTCTGAACAAGACCGCCCTGGGGCGGGCGATAATCTTCCAGTGCTCCTTCGGGAGCTGGGGCATTCGCGATTACTTGATGATCTTGTTCTTTAGGCTAATGGGACGGTTTTCGGCTAATAGAAAGCACTGTTTTCTCAAAACAGTGCTTTCAATTCATGTATGTAAACTCTCATTATATTTTTCTGCGAGACTTAGGCTAAAAATGTGGCAAAAAATTTCACAATCCAAATTCTTACTTTAACTGCTACATTGAAGTAACAGGTTTGGTAATGCTGCTTTCTCAACAGCTGTCTGAAAATACTGATCAGTTTCTTACAAGTAAACTATATTGATCCATTAATTTCTTAGTCGCTTGTATATAAGGCACTGACGGGATAACCTTGTTCAACCTTTTATTTACTCCCTCTCTTCCTCGTTTTGCAAAATGCCTATTACGGGAAGACTAACTGCCAAACGTTGTAAGCTACTGGTCAACCGTCTATGTGCATTTCCTACTATACAAGAATTTGTGTTGCACAGGGGGAACAATACTTTGCGGGAACACCGGAGCGCGTGGCTGGCTAAGCGTCGACGTAAGCACCTTCGTACAAAATGCGCGATCGCGCAACTTTACACGTACGTGTATTCGCTCGTTCTCCGCAAAATCTGCTCGTCTGCTTAGTTACCATTTAACAAATGTGAACATTGCGCATGACAGATGGATATATCCGACAAAGAAGAACAAACAGCATGAGTCCTTTTTTTCTCTTCGTTTTCTTTTTTTTTTGTTTTTTGGCGACACACATTTCTCTACGTTACGCAAAATGCGCCCGGCGCCGTAGCAGCCAACGCGAAGGAAACAGCTCTTGCGGGGCTTTTTGCGTCAGCGCAGCGTTCCTTCAATTGGTTTCCGCACCTTGCAAAGCT
>NW_023606463.1:0-24260 GCF_013339745.2 Dermacentor silvarum
AGAAAAAAAAAAAAGAATAGCCGATGAAGGACCTACGTGTTGTAGACATATGTAAAACTACTCGTTGCAAGGAAAGCAGCACAGACTTGTAGCATAAAAGATCAGTCTGCTAGATCAAGCAATGTGTGGTCACCTTTCGCATGAAAAAAAGCCTATGGGAAAGTTTTCTTGCCAATATGACTGAAAGATACTTTCGTAAACGTGCTTGCTTTTGGGAGGCTGCATACACTTGTTCACATGCAAGTACTTGTCGCATTTTCATTGTTAAAGAAGTTCAATTGATATAATGACACGAGATCCTCCTCTGATTAGGAAAAAATAATAGTTGTGTGGTCATATATAGATAACATTTAGAATGTCAAGGTACCCTTTTCCATACTATGCAAGTACTCATGAAAGACAAGACTGCAAGAAACAGCATAAAACTAATGCAAAATCTAGAACTGATTATGTCAATGAGATTTCCATTTCATGTGGCAAAGTATTTTACAGGGCAGATAAGATGTGACATCTGTGATTCAGAGATACGTCATTGTATCGGGGCACAAGTATTGTACAACTGATAATTTTGGGAATAAAGAAATAACAAGCATTGATTCCCGGTATGTCACCATGCCACTTGTATCTTAAAAAGGACTATCACTTATATGTCAAGCTTGCACCATTATGTTTATGTGACCATACATGTGTACCCCATCTGTAATGAACCGTTGCTTTAAGTTATGACCACTGTCATGTTATTCCCGTACATTAATTGTGGTTTTGCACAAAACACCTAGAAAACTTTTGAGCGGCATTGCAGTACTTTTTCTTGTATGTGCACACTGGCTTTCTGTCACAACACCCACTTCGCATCCATGATAAATGCTGCAGTCAAGCAAAATAGTTTCAGACTAAGCTACCTAAACTGCTTTCATTCCAGAAAACCCCAAACAAGGTTTAGATTCTTCAGGACACAAGCAACTTGCATCCTTTGATCTAAGGCTGTTTTCTGCATGCAATGAATGTTAGGATTTCTGCTGTGCAAATCAATGTTAACCTGATAAAAGGGATGGCAAGCCAAAACTTGCATTCGTGATACTAGTTATTACTGGGGCCAGATTAACCTATGGGCTAAGGGGGCTGCAGCTCCAGGCTGGGGGGCCCTGTGAGAAAAATGTTTCCTCGAATTAAACTTTATTTCTTACGTACAGTACAGAGTAAAACATAATGTGAACAAATACATTGGGATCCCTAGCTCAAGGCCAGTTGCAATCCATAAAAAATGTAGAGGAAGCAAAGCAATTAATTTAGCACAGACACATGTACTTAAACTCAGCAACAATATGCACTTTACATTAGAAGAAGTAGAGAATACAATACAAAGAATCTTTAAAATGCAAACGGTATCATTGAACATCTACAAGTAAAGGAAAATGCACCAGAAAAAAGAGAAAGGAAGCGGTGAATGTATTAATAAACATACGAAAGAAGCTCACGAAAATGCAGTTTTAATTATCTCTGAAAATTAGCTGCATTTCTAGCTTACGTGGGCTGAACGTTCCTCTCGACTACTCCAACACTTCAAATTCTCCGTTTACCACACACATTACAAGCCTTTGGAACCAGAAAATTTTGTTTTAGTGCACTGCGTGTACAGCGTCCTGATTCGGTAAAGTTGGTAGCAGAGAGTGGGTAGTCAGCAACGATGCTACTATTAACCATTACAAGAGTTTAAAAATTTAGTAATGAAGTAAATGGTAAAATGTGTACGTGTTGAAAGAGCGGTGTCGTGTTAGCATTGTATTGTGAGGAAGTCATAAAATGGACAGCCCTCTTTTGAAGTTTTATAAATGGCTCAATGTATGAATGGCCCAGAGATGCAACACAGTACCACAGATGGCTGTGGAACAAGCTGAAATAAATTTCTCGAAGGGTTTCTGTATCAAAACAATTTCGGCTCTTGAGCAGAATATAACAAGCCTTGCCGAGATTTTTGCAAAGCTTGTCAATGTGAGGTTTACATAGAAACAACTCATCTAATTTGTACAACCCCTTGATGGGCCCCTCAGAAATTTAAGAGGACCATTCACCAGGGCCCAGTGGAAAATTTTAGTTATACTATAAAAGTTGTAAAGTGTCTTCCAAGGAATATTCTACCACAAGAATTCTTTAAAACGGCCTAGTAGCAGCCGAAATAGAAGCGAAGAATCTGTAGTACAAGAACGTGACCTGCTCTTCATGCACAGAGGCATTCTTTCTTTGCCCAACCAGCAACGCAAAGGACCTTTCTCTCTTGCCTACTCCCATATAGGAAATGAGGGTTCACCTCCTTCTCTTTTTTTTTTTTTTTTGCAGAACCCCTAATGCACCTTTCTTCATTTTTTTTATTTAGATCACGACAACAGCATAATACATCCATGTTACATTTACAAGTCAAACTTCAATGAGTTTGTTGACATGATGGCAGATAATTAATGTAAGGAGATGGATCGTTCCGAAGGTGCATGAAGCTAAACATTGTTCCCTCGTCAATTCCACGCCTTACGTCTCTCATGTTGCCTAGCTTTGTTGTCCTTTGGTGCAGGCTACATGGTGACGTTCACAAAAGATTTACAGATGTTAGGCCCTTCTCGCATGCCCGTCTTGTACGATGAATTACTGTGGCGGTTAGCACTGGTAACATCAGTAGCCACCCTAACCATGATTACGCAGCAACATGGCACCACCTATGCAGCCCAGACCACCCGCTTCAATCTCAATTTGCCCTTTTACTAGCTGTACGCCCCGACAGCAATAAATAAATGGTAAAATCCATCACTGCGTAGTCTCATCTCATGCTGAGGACAAAGCATTAGGTATTTCTTGTTGTTCTTATTGAGATCAGCTGTTTGTTTTGACACTGCTAGGACTACACAGGCAGTAAAAGTGGTTCGGTTTCTATTTAGCAGGTGACACCACAGCAGTAGCAATGGTGATGCATTGACGATGCAGAACGCTACGAAGGCGTCATTGTTCACTGCATCATTAATTCCTACTCTGCTCTAGTACAGTATGTGATGACAGCGGTGAGCAAACGTCAAATACACGCTGAGCAGATGGCGCGGTGCATGTGAACATTTATCAGGGTGTTCACTTTTACTAAAATTGGCTCAGGAGGCTGTATTGAACTGCTCAGATAGCGTGTCGATGAAGCGAAGCCCAACAGTAGCATTCATGGAATGCGTATGCAGCCTTTAGTTACAACGTAGGAACATTTGTTGCGTCACTGCTCCAACAGTGGCTGATGTATCAAAAGGATGGCAAGCAGACGCTGAGCAGCTGACGCAGCATGGATGAACACATCTTAGGGGAATTCAGCCTTCCTATTGGCTAAGAGCCCTGCCGCTGCCCCAGTGCTGCAAGGAACTACTGAGATGGAGTATAACTGGCAAAGCACATCGTTCAGCATGAAAGGTTGGGCAGTGGCAGAGAAGCTGCGTTGCAGTGTCGTCACATCCGCAAAAAATTGCATGCGGCACATTTGCATTGTTTACATTACAGCACATGACACCTAGCACAAAATTAATAATTGCAATATGTGGAGCAGTGATATAACTTTCAAGCTGTTCCCTAGCCTCCCCTCTTCGTGAAGAGTAAAATGTGCAGTGACAACACTGGAAACAAACAACACGTGTACAAAGCAAGGAAAGCTTGTTTGATACAAAACCCATACTGAGATGCAAAGAGCACAAACGACCAGCAGTGCTTCTGCACTGTTTAATTCAGAGCACATGCATAAAAAGCACCCTAAAGAGCTTGTAGTGTGTGCCCAACTCAGCAGCTGCTTAGCTACAAGAAAGTTCGGCCAAGGAGAAGGAGGTTTCATTATTTTTCAATGTATGTGTACAAGTACGGTTTGTTTCCGCCTCCTTGAATTTTGGTTTTGGCATCCTTGAATTTTGGGTCTAATGTTCTGTAGAAACCGTTCTGTATGCACGGTTCACTTCAGAGCATATGCATATCGCATAAAACGAATACTTATACGCCTAGCACCACTGCGACACATTGCACGTATACATAACAGTACCCTTCACCTCGTACAGTAAGAACCCCAGCACTCAAACGCTCTGTACGTGTTCGCGGTCACCAAGGCGCATCGCAGCCCCCAAAACAGCTCACATGAACCAAAGCACAAACAGCACATTACGAATGGCTGCGATGACGCGACAATAAAGCTAATCGCTACAGGTTATATGGTCACTTCTTAAACACAAACCAGCACTGCACAATGCACATGCACGTATGAGCTTCGCAGCGATGAAGCGCGCACACACAACACCTAGGCACACCATACGCTAAGATGGGCGACCGCACTGTTTTCGTTCTGGAGCGTACTGAATGCATGTGTCATGCTTAGAATGCGCGTGCATGTGATGGCCTTCGCGTTTGTACTGCTGGTACTGCACAAGCGAAATACGGCCCAACACACACGAAATCGCCGGTTTCATTGCTTCCGAACTTCGCGTAAACACAACACATTTCCGTCTGTTGCCGTTGACGATCGCACGCACTGAAGAGGTCAGGCAGGGTACACTGAATGCGTGTGTCATGCTTAGAATGCGCGTGCATGTGATGGCCTTCGCGTTTGTACTGCTGGTACTGCACAAGCGAAATACGGCCCAACACACGAAATCGCCGGTTTCATTGCTTCCGAACTTCGCGTAAACACATTTCCGTCTGTTGCCGTTGACGATCGCACGCACTGAAGAGGTCGGGCAGGGTACAGCGGATTGCTGCGTTCGACGACTATCTCTGCGAGTGCTCGATAACTCTTGCAATGATCCCAAAAAAAGCACGAAAAACAAACTGTCACAGCAGCCTAGGCGCCTAGGCCTCGCGCTTCGCTTCGCTTCGAACCAGCGCCATGTTTGTGCGGTCGCCGCATACATGCTGCACGGTGGAAAAAAGTTCACGACCGCCTCTTGTGACGTCAGAGCGGCCATTTTAAGCGGACCGCGCGAGGGCGGTGCGGCTTGCGGCGATGTGCGGCTCGAGCGTGTACAGGCCCTTACGGCCCAACCGCATGCACGCGATATTCAAGCGACAGCGACAAGCGACGCGACAGGCACACCCTCTCGCGCTGTCGTGTCGCGGAGTGGAGCAACCACATGAACGCGACATCGCGAAAAGGAGTAGCGACGGATTTACATTGTTGTGCGAATAAATGTTATCGTGCGCGCGTAAAGTAATCTCAATTTTAATGCGATAGCAATTATATGGACACTTCAACCGGATTTCTGCCGTCGGCGTCGTCGTCGCCGTCGCCGTCAACTCATCTCCCACGCGCAAGCAAGGAAGCAGGAAGCCAGCGCCGGAGAGAGCGGGGGGGGGGGGGGGGGGGCGCACTTCTACTCTGCCAACAACCGCGCTCGTCGCTCGTCCGCACCATCTCTTATCTCCACACGGCTCTGACCTTTATGCGCCGTGCATTCGCCGCTCAGTTTCCGTTGAAGCGATAGACCGCACGTACCTTCGCCCGTTGCTGCGGCGTATGCGCTTGCTGCCAGCGTTTTGACAGTCGTTGTCTGCAGTCATTCAGTGTGATCTATTCATGTTTGTTTGTGCGCGCTCACACCACGCTTGTTCAATCAGTTAGTAATAGTCGGGCGACATTTTCCAACGCACGCTACACATGCAATGCTGCCCGGGTCGGCAGTGCAGCGCTACAGGTGTGTCCCTTCGCACGCGCTGCCCACGGGAAGCGCTTCTCATCAACACCACCTAGGGTGCCTCGATGCCAGCGCCGCCGTTCAGGGTGGTGCCATCCTTTGACCGCACCCGCGCCGCCGCTTTCCTCGCTGCGATGCCATCTTGAGTCACAGCGAGCGGTTGCGAGTGCTTGGTGCCGGTGCTTAGTTCGAGACACAGTGCGCGCGGATGCTTCGCTGACGTTTCTACTTGCTGGACAGTGTTCAGCCGCATGAATGACAAGCTTGTTAAGTGCATCGAGTCGACATGACGGCCTGTTGTGTTCCCAAGTGCACCGGATCGACGCGTAGAGGGCTTCGTTGTTTACGCTTCCCCCGGGACCCAGAGCGAAGGAAGAGATGGGAAGCCCAAGTAAAGCGGTATCACTGGAAGGCAACGGATAGCTCCTACATGTGCGAGGTAAGTGTCAAGAAAGCTTAGACTATCGCATCGTGTTTTTCATAAATAAGAAAGTATTCTCTGATCCTCGCTCACGTACCTACGTTCGCTCACGAACTAAGCACTGCACCGATGCTGAGTAGCCTATGGTTTGCGAGCGCGCGTCGCATAGGCTTTTGCCGTTTTGATCAGCGCAGTCTATGCGAGTAGTACCCTTATTTTAAGAACTGACAAAAATGCTTCGCCGCGAAATAGCCTTACATTAGCTACAAATCGTCATGTAAACCACCTATTTTACTTTTTCACGGGAACCACACATCGTGTGTCTCTTGTTTCTTTTTTTTTTTTTTTTTTTCCCTCAGTTTCTTTTTTCGGTACTGGTTATTTGGGACTAAAGAACGCAGTGATTCTTCTGGGGAGAGCGGCTGTTGTGTACGTTGCAAGCGAAGCATTGTGATTTTCTCTATTCTCAGCAGATATCTTGCGGATCTCAGGTTGTTACGTTATATAGCTGATTTTTTAGAGGAATATATTTGTAGCGTGGTGCTCGTAAGCCGATGGTCATTCGTGCTCATTCCCGATCGTAGTGGGTACTGTGACGGTCTTTAAATGCCTGTGCACGGTATGCCCAGGTGTAGTAGAGTTAAGGGGCATTATGGGACCAAAATGTTTCGGCGCTTTCTGGCATGGTATCTGTTGTAGCCTGTGCATTTCTTCGAAACGTGTGAAGCGAGGTAATACAGCATTACTTCTGAGAAAATTTATTTTTAAGCACTGTAATGGGTTCTCTGTATTTACAAGGCAAATTTTCACATCAATAATCACTTTTGTTGTTTTACTTGTACTTAGAAACACTTTGAAGAGGACCAGTACGAGGGAAATCGACAGGATGGGCGCCGTCTGTTAAAGTCAACAGCCTTACATCATCATGGACTATATTTTCGAAGTGAAAAACATTGCTAATTTGTATTTGACTGTCTTAGTTTCATTTACGGTTTTGGTTTTCAGTTACGGTAGTTGGAAAAATGAGGTCACATGGCCCGGTCCCATGAAAGGCTCGTCAAAATCGCGACGGAAAAGTGTGGCCCTTACACGAGTTATAGTGGCCATATAAATTGTAGTAAACATTCACCTAAAGTTAAAATAGTAAGCATAGTGGACATAGTGGACATATAAGCACGGACCATGTAAACCTGTAAATACCTCACTGGATGACCTCGAGCACTCGCTTTTACAAAGCAAGCATTGTGAACCCCCCCCCCCCCCGTCGGTGGGGGGGGGGGGGGTTCGGGGGTAGTAACCCCCCCCCCCCCTGAAGCCGACTTAACCCCCCTCTTTTGTTTAACCCCTTTTCTTTCCTTGCGCATTTGAGTACTGCAACTAAGATGTAAGACGCGCAATCGTCTGCACACTCACAAAAAGCGCATTTTTTGACAATTTCCCGTGAAGAAATTGAAATTAGTGCTATATAGATGGTATTGGCAAACTGTCCCCCCCCCCCCTTGCAGAGATCCTGGGTACGCTACTGCCACCCGCGCCGGCGGCAAAACCGTGCTACATGCCCGGGCAGGCCGCAAGAATAACAGATAGGGCGGTTGTCATGGGTGCGCCATGGATTGAGAACAGCGGGCTGAGACTGATGGATATATTGGCGAGGTGGGCGCATGGGCTGCTGTCACGTGGCGGCCAGTAGCTGCTTGGAGGGGCATATGTTGCAGCCACTTGCGGAGGTGAGGGAAAAGCGCTGGTAAGTCTGGATTGAATAGCTGCAGACGGAGGCCTTGGATTTGCGACAACGGCAGCGTAGGTAAGTGGAACAGGCGTAGGAGGCGGTTGATGAGCAAGTGGCACGGCGCTAGCGACTTGGTCTTGTAGCACCTGACGGAGATCAGGAGACAAGGGTGACTCCGACACTTGACTGGCTGGCAGAAGAGAGAGTTGGCGTGCCACTTCTTCTCGTACAAATTGCTTGATTTGGTCGAATATTGCTGAACTCGAAGAAGTAGCACTGACACCGTCACTCAGAGCTGAAAGCGCGACGTCCGGAGCGGAAGCTCGGCGCGTAGAAAGCCGTTGTTTGCGTAGCTCTTCATAGCTCTGGCAAAGCGAGGTGAGGTCGTTGACCGTCTGAGGATTCTTTGCCAAGAGCATTTGGAAGGCGTCATCGTCTATGCCTTTCAATATGTTCTTAATTTTGTCATCTTCGGACATATCTGGGTTGATACGCCGGCAAATGTCAACTACATCTTCAATGCAGCAGGTAAAGCTTTCGCCCTTTTGTTGGGCACGACAGCGAAGCTGTTGTTCAGCCCGAAGTTTGCGCACAGCAGGGCGACTGAATACTTCTTGAAGTTTCGTTCTGAATGCTGTCCAGGTAGAAAAGTCAGCCTCGTGGTTGCGGAACCAAAGATGGGCGACCCCGGACAGGTAGAACGGTACGTAACCAAGCTTGTCAGCGTCAGTCCATTTGTTGTGGGTACTCACTCGGTCGTACGATGACAGCCAGTCCTCTGCGTCATGATCGTCAGTGCCATTGAATACGGGAGGATCCTGTTGGCGTGGCTTACCAGGACAGACGACCGAAGGTGGTGCCGGGGGTGGATCGGTAGGACGAGTCTCCTCAGGCATGGGAGATGGGACAGGGATCGTCCGGCTGCGGAGATCCAGGTTTGCAACAGGCCCAGCACCTTCCACCCAATGTTACGAAGCACTTGGGGAAGTCAGCGTTCGCGACTAGCAAGATAAAACAGCGAGAGGTAGCACAGCCGATCGAGCACGACACAAGGCTTATCTCTCTCGTCGTTCTCTCTCACAGACACATCCCTACTGCTCCTTATTTCACAGTACAATATATATATATATATATATATATATATATATATATATATATATATATATATATATATATATATATATATATATATATATATATGGGTAGATTTCGGAAAGCTGGTCGGGCCCCAGCCCCCCCCACCCGGAAAAATGAAAACTTTCCGCCTATGCGTGTAATCAGTCTTAGAGGGACAAGTTTGTGACGTTTTTTGTGGCCCCGCAACAACATAACCTTCTTTCGGTACTCGCGCCTGTCGAAAACGCGATGGGCGATTGCCAAGAGTGATAATTAACATGGGAGTGTGTTGCTGGCACCGGCAGAACGCGCAAAAGATACCGCCGAGGAACGTATCAGAGACTTGTAATTCGAAAATTCCGTCTTCTAAAGGACTGAAAACAGGATTTGCACCCACGCATTTGTCTTGAGTACGAGTAGAAGGCATTCTGCGAACGTCTAGCATGGTCCGGCTGGGAGCCTCTGCTGCGTCCGTCTGTATATAGCGTACCGTCGCGTCGCCCGAGGCCAAGTTTTGGAAACGCGAAGTCGCCCGTGTGTTTGTGCTGCTAAAGTGCAGGAAATAATGCCCGGAAATGGGGGAATGCTTGGAAATCGGATGTTTTCATATTTTATGGTATTGTTTGGGATGAGTCGGGTATTTTCTACGCAATGTATGTAAAAGCGAATTGCTTTTGTTTGTAATGCCGCCCATTCACCACTTTCGCACGTTTGGCCACTAGACGCAGTATTCCTGTCTAAATACCAAAATGACTCATGCTTGTAACATGCTGTTAAATGCTTGTAAATGTAACATGCTTGTAATTTACTTTTTTTTTTCAGCTAATGCCGTCCGGTGGAGCTTCATACGGGAACTACTGCTTAACCTCACAACGTTGGATGAACGCACAAAAAGCGCGGAAGGAGCTTTTTATATAGAGCAAAATAAATATTTCTTCATTTCACAAGGGGTCTTGAGTCTACTTTGTGAAATTGCACGTGGCACAGATTCGATGGGACTTGACAAGATCGTTCGACATGATTTTTACCAAATAAACCAATTCCGCACGAAGACCGTGCGCAATCGAGCAAAAAAAAAAAAAACAAAAAAAAAAAAACGAGGGGGGGGGGGGGGGGGGGGGGGGGGGCGCAGCCGGCCTGCTAGCTAGCGTTCAAAATGAGCGCGCCCAAAACCGAAAACAGAAGTGATCAATGCCGACCGCTTGGCGCGCTGCAGTCAATTCGGCCGCTGGGCTCTATGTATAGTGTTCTAGAATAGGGGTAGTGGGCTCAGATGACGGCGACGCTTGAGACCCTTGATGTCGCCTCCGAGAGATGGCGCTACAAACATTCTCACCTGAAACGTTTTGCAGTCTGGCGCGTACGCTATGCGGGTTATTTCACTGCATAGCGTAAATCTAAATAAGTTCTTGCTATCTGTATTACCGGAAAGGCGTCAATTCGCATTTTGTGCTATATATATAACTTTGCCATTGTGACTGCGACGGCTCGGGAGGTGTTATCGATGACCTCGCGAGTGCATGAATTTGGGCGCTCGTTCGCCACTAAAGTGGGCAGCTTGCGGTAGTTTGTAGCCGTTACTGTGACGATAATGTGAGCGCGATGATTCGTTTACAGTACTAGTTATCACCGTGTAATCGTCCACTGCGGTCCACTAAGGCCAGCGTCGAGCTAGCGCCGCTCTCATTAGCAGTGGACCGTTGCCCAAGCTGACCGCACTTGGTCAAGTTGCGGACAGTTTTCTTGCATCATAAATGCATATACACGACGTGTGGGTACACATCGCCGGAAAGAAAAACACGGCGCATCTATTTATGAAAAATTGTTTTCCTTAAACTATCAAACAAGCTTATTTCTAATTGTATACAATAATTCGAGCAATCATTTTAGCGAGCAGGCGGCAGTGCTCATTGAGCGCATAAAATTGCTTTTATTTTCGAATGCACTTTCAAGTTCATACATTTTATTAGGAACAGCATCGAAACAAAAACGATGTAAAATATTGTTGCAGCAGTGAAAAATAGGCAAAAAGGAGCCCAACCGAAGAATACTCGAACAACTGCACAGATTCCAAAAATATTACAAAGCTCCCTGTTAGTGCATGCAGGAAATATTTCTGTTTACAACAATAACAATGTATACAAAAAAAAAAACTTTTTTTTTCACAGAGCACACACTAGATCACTTTAAGAGCAAGCTTAAGAATATGCAGTACGGCGAAATGAAAAAAAAAAAAAAAGCTCTTTGCCGTGAACGACGTGAACGAAGTCCCTGATTATGTAACGCGGTTCAAAGTGCAATTCGCACACGGCACATGTTTGGTCAAGCTTCTTTTCTTCACAGTGTAAGTTCCTTTCCCACTGTTGTCTCCTTGTGGGACGCTGAAAAGAGACGCCTTCGGCGAGCCTGCCCGGCACCCTGGTGCAAAACAATAATTGCGCCGGCGACTAGGCAGTTTCTTAGCGCACCGTAGAACGAGCACAAAGGATGTCCGAGGACGTTGCAGAGACAAGTCGACGAACGTTGCACTTTACAAAAACAATCAAAATCAAGTCGATTCGCGTCCTCGTGTGCAGACTGCAGCAAGCAAATGGCAGTGACAGGAGCGCACGCGCTGGCACGGGTCTTCAGGTGGAACTAGCTCCAGCGCCCCTAGCGGCCTCCGGCTCCGGCGACATACGCGGCTTCAGCTGGAAGCGTGCGCCGCATAGGGCAGAGAGCACACTACCCAATATTCTAGTACACTGTAGCTCTATGGGAGTGTCCGCCCGGTCCGCCCATCGTTAGCCACCATAGCTGCGGCGGCGGAGGGTATATTAATGACATTCGGTGCCTTACTTTCCAGCCATATTTCAGATGTGAGGCATTATAAGTAATATTACTTGTTTCCGAAAACTGAAGACATTAGGACTCCACGATTTTCAACTTGCAAGTGGCGCTACAGGCGCTACGCGGCGAAAAAAAGAAAAGAAAAAGAAAACAAAACAGGAGCGTGCTCTCGTGCGGCGCTTGCATGGCGATGTTCGATGTCCCTTGTGAGCAGCTAGGCTGGGAGCCTGCTCGTTTGTAGGTGTTATCTTCAGTGATGATCATTGTGTGCAGGGATGTCTTGATTGCCGTGTGTCGCAGGTAACGCGCCTGATACTCATATTCAGGATGGAACAGGAATTCCAAGAAATAGATTCTAAAAACTCTTGGAATTCAGTCTACCAGGTAAGTTTACCGCCGAGGTAGTAACCCGCTGTCGTAATTCGTTATTGCCGTCGTTGTGCGGTAGCGCGATTTCTCATTTCCAGAAGGATACCATTAATTTCTTAAGGAACAGTTTATGGTAGCTGTTTTACAAAGTGGAATGTCTTTTTCTCAAAGTTTGGATCGAATTTGGAAGAGTCGTTAGGCCTACAGATTAACAATGTAACGCTTGTAACCCACGCACGTACGAAGCAAGGACCACTGGTGACGTTAAAAAGTGCTGGCTTGCGTCCCTTGCTTGCAGGCTTTCTTTCTTGTTGAAACTAGAACTCTGATTTATGGGTAGCAGGGGAAAAGTTGCACTTGCTTAAGAAAACTGGGACACTAACAGTGATACGCAGCTGTCTCGAGATTGACTGGTCGCGACGCCAGTCGTGTTTCTGGCTCCTTCGCTTCTCAGTTTGCAGGTCGATGGTTTCAGCGTTTTCGGAAGCGTTTCCGGCTCTCTATTTTGCCGCCTGTGCCACATATTATTTCTTTGATGTTGCAGAAGATCAGGCACAAGTCCAACAGCTATGACTACACGTGTAAAGACGCAAGACGAATGGATAACAAGAGCTTAAATCGGTACCGAGACGTAAATCCATGTGAGTAAGATGGGCCACCACACATTGTCACTTGGAATTTGAAACTTGGAACCTTTGTTTTGATGCTTAGCAGGGCAACACAACTTAGCTTGATGGCTGTGCATTCTCGGAGCTTGTCAATTTTACCAGTGACTTTGCTCAAATACTGGAATTGTAAAGAAAAGCGTGTTTCGCGGAAACAAAGTGGGAGACTGACAGACAGGGAGGGATATGATTTGGCCTAGCAAGCATTTGCGCTATGGACATAGCGTGAGCATAGCGTCTAAAGCGCTTAATCTGGCACGAGCGCGTGAATACAGTATTTTCTGTGTTGCATGTGATGCACATGTTTGGGAAGTACCCTTGAATTAGCTACCTTGCTCGCAGTGTGAAAGCTACATGGTGTCACATGCATGGCATATACCCTATATGCTCTTAAAGAAGGAACCTTTCATGAACCAAGAAAGGACTTGGAGCTGACAAGAACCTCTGGTAAAGCTAGGTAACATGGCCAAAAAATGAATAGCGGCATTTGTTTTCTATATCCATTCTTTATGTGAATTGGTGAATTGGACTACTAATGTTGATGAGTTCCGGTAAGGAACAAAGTAAAACAAACATAGGTCGGGTGTGTTACGAGATATGCAGTGACAGCATCCTTGCTGTTTGCATGTTCTACAGGAGATAAGTCATTGTTTTTTGTGAATAGTTGCAGAAATTGATAGATTGACATCATATTTGGTAGGGTAGTAAAGCTGCTGACCGAAAATGTGGCTAATAAGTATTAGACATTTGGCTTTTGTATGGAAGTTGAAACATATATGTAACACATTTTTGCTCATGTCGTCCGCTTTCTTTTGAGACATATCTTCAACATGATTGTGTCATAAACAATTTTTGTGAATGAATGGTGACAAAGCACTGTTCATAACTGAATATGGCAAATCATTCCTGCAGAAGCTCGCAAGGTGAAGGAAAATTGGTAAAGGGAAAAATTTTCATCCACCCGACTGTAGCTCGAAGCTACAAAGAAAACCTAAACTACAAAAGTTATTGAGCAGCTTTTGTTTAGTGTGAAATGACCGTATGTTAACCATACATTTTATATGTTAATTTTGAAAATGAAATGTGGCTGAGTACAATGCAGTGTTTCGTGCATCATAGCATGATTTTTACACGCTTTGAAAGCTGCGAAGTGTTAATGAGATGCAAGAAGGCAAAGTATAAATTCTTTGATGTGTTGTTTTTGTACCCTGATGTTGCATGGGATTTTTTTTCGCATCGTGAAAACTGTAGTGGCAAGTGCCGAAAACCTCACCACTAGCTATCTGGCTGGCTTTGTTGCCTGTGCTTTTTTTGCTTTGGTGCCCGTGTATGAGGTAGGAATGAATGTTCACTACCTTTATGTGTGTCACACAAGCGTTCTTGCATGTGGTAAAACTGATCTAATGGTAAAACTCAATCCAGATTGAGTGTTGCCACGCAATCAGTTTACAACACGCTTGACTGTAATGGGCTCATATCAATCTTTTTCAATCGGAATATAGATTCTTGAGCATAGTCGAAGATTGCCAGATGGGGGCGAAATGCGAAAACACCCGTGTACTTAGAATTAGGTGCACGTTAAAGAACCCCAGGTGGTCGAAATTTCCAGAGTCCCCACTACGGTGTGCCTTATAATCAGATCGTGGTTTTGGCACGTAAAACCCCATAATTTTTTTTTTTCGAAGATTGCCATTAGAATGCACGAGCCTAGTGAGTTAGGAGGTACAGAACAACATAACCAGAAAAAAGCCATCACATTAACATATTTTTACTCAGTATAATACATAGATTTGGAAATTCATACTTGCACTTAGTCACTAACAGGATTAGTAGAATTAACTCTTCTCTCTGCCATCAATTAAATGCATAAAATAGCTTTTCCCTGCTAAACATGACCTTCTACATTACTTTTACTGTATCAGGCGCATTTAACTATGGCATTCCAGTTTGAGGGCATCTAGAAATGTCTGATGTGTGTCATATAAACTGGAATTCACATCTTGATCAGTATTCATTTGGACTATGTAGCAGTGTCTTGTTTCGATCATCCTTGAAAATTATGATGCAAATTTGACTTTGATTAGGATTAAAACTGCCTATATAACAGGGGGTATCAGTCATAATGCCTGCGATGCTTTCTTTGGAAGTTGTGTAGATGGAACCCAGCATGCTCAAAGCTATATACAGATTGCATATGTGGCACTGTGCCATGATTGCCCACATTATCAGTGGGATCAGCAGGTCGTGAGTGTAGGCTGGTAAGAGTGGCCTAGAATCAAGTTGAAGGAATTGCTGCGATATTGCGGCCTTGTTTACACGATGCCCGACCTCCATTATTGTTGGGATGCACCACTTGTGCAGTGGTTCATAAGCAATAAATAGTAATGGATTAAAGAATCCTTACAAAATACAGTCCCTGGAATTTAACCTGCAACTTTGTAATCCATATATACCAGCGATTAAAGGTGGTATAAAGCTGTTTGTTTGAAATCTTGGAGTGTTGGAGGCATAGTGTATGGCATGAAATGATATTAGTATTGGCAAATAAGAGACACTAAAGTCACATGTCTAGTTAAAGTGGTAGATTAGTGCACGAGAACATTTAGGGCATCAATATTATCGCAAACAGGGCTTTAGTAATAAAGAAATTGAGGCAAATGCAGGACACGATTAGAGACTCCCCAGGACATTCAAGTACTAGCCTGATGACGAAGACACTTCTCATTATAATTCTCTGACTCGTACTCAACCACTTGTAATAAAAATATAATTGTATTGCATTATAAGACGAAAGAAAATGCTGCTTGTCCAGTTCTATCTGATTTTTAGAAAAATGTACTAATTGACGTTACCGTTGACGACGACGCAGGCGGTCAAAAGGTTTTGCTTTCTTCATTCTGTGCAACCTGCGCTTTCGAATTTGAGTAGTTGTTATTGCGTAATGCTGCGCTGGTTTTGCTGGCTTGCGAATGTGATGTCGCGGGATTCTTGAACGATCCACGGCACTTGACCAAGAGCAGCTGCAGTGGTGAATTCAGTGCTCTGTCTTGGCTCAGTTTCCCCACGGCCGCTCGTTGGCATTTGGCGCAGAAAACCCTAGTGCCGTCTCTCGGCTGCTGTTTTACTCACTGAAAGGGCGGTGATGGCATATGCAATGTCATCACTCCCTGCATTGGGGGGGGGGATGGGCGATTTGAATTGCGCTAAAGGTATGCGTTCCGTCAAAATTTTCTCATTAAGTCTTTCTTGGCACAAAACAAGCACAACGGGATTTCTGGAGATTTCTGAACAGTTCACGTCGACTTAGTATTTCCTTTTAGTGTCCCTTTAATGATGTGCTATAAATGCAATGGGCATATTTTTTTGGCCATCTCCTGTAGATAGCAAGAACCCTGGAAAGGGTAGTGCGGGGGATGTAGGAGGAGACAAGTATGGCACTCCCCCCCACCTCCCCTTGCATGTTTTGGACAAACCCAACTAGTCCGCGTAATGCTACCAAACTGTGTTTCAAATGAGTACAGCTTGTTCGTTATGACTGTACCAGCATTTTGCTACTCTTTTTAGTAGGGCTTACTTTATTTTATGCATCATTCATAAATGAATGCACCAAAGCATGCTGGCAACAAATTATTGAAAGTGATGGCGATAGCAGGCAGCTGGAAATGTGGCTTTAGCACCAAGAAGATTGGTTGGTGCAATCTATTCAACCACGACACTGGAATATGTCTACAACATGTAGTAGGCTGCTGCAGTAACTGCATAAGTTCTTCATCCTTTGTTGGTCCTCCTTTTTTGGTGAACATTGTCGTCACTTCACCATGCGCACACTCCGATTGTGTGTGCTGAACGACCACCGTGGGTTTGAGCAGCACAAGCCTCCATGTAAACAGGGTCCTGCACCCATTCTGGGTGCTCTGTGTGCCAGTGGTCTGCCGCGTGTGTACCCTTAGCCAGTCCCAGCTAGGGGAAGGCGAGACCATGCATGCAGCAAGGCGAAGCTCTCTGGAAAGAACATTTATTTATGAAGCTGGAGTTCGATAAAACAAGGTTAACAATGCTACTTAATCTGAATCTAATTGCTATACAACATGGCCGAATGGTCGCCGGTGGCTGCTGCGCACCCCGACAGAGAACGAAGAACCCAGTCTAGAGTGGCCACCTATCCTCCGGCCAGTGCCTGCCATCCTGCACCCCACAGAAGACAAAATGGGGAAAAAGAACAGATGGGGGCCATGATTGGAAGGCCTCGCTCAGGACATCGAAACGACAGAAGTGCACGGGCGCGCCGAGGTCGTGACCTTGATCAGCCGAAGTAACCATTGGCCGGCGACGGACAAAGGGGTGGCTGCTGGCAGAGAGGAACACATATGTACTCTCTGACGTCTGGATGTGGTCTCTGCAGGCCCTGTTTCGCATGTGCACGCAACGGCTTGAATCCGGCCAAAACATGGCCAATAGGGCAGCGGCTTCACGCAACTATTGCGAGCGCTCGAAACCCCACGTCATCTTAATATCTTTGGTGCACGATTCCATGCATCAGTGACGTCACTCGCTGTGGTGGCTTAGCAGCATGGTGTTGCACTGCGAAGCACGAGGTCGCGGGATCAAATCCTGGCCGCAACGGCCACATTAGAATGTGGGCGAATGAAAAAAAGCCTGTGTCCCGTGCAATGGGGGCACGTTAAAGATGCCCTGGTGGTCAAAATTAATCTGGAGTCCCCCAGTATGGCGTGCCTCATAATCAAATTGTGGTTTTGGCACGTAAAACTCCAGAATTGATGTCATGTTGCCACTACTTCCTGATATTTGTGACCTGTAGAGGTATAGAGGTACCCTTGTAAGCACCCCCTACATCAAGAAGCTTCATTATATTTGGTTTGCATTTTAAATTTGTTTTATTAGTGGTCCAGTTCTGTTTGTTAGTTACTTAAGGAATGGCTGCCTAATGCCATCATTACGGAATTGGCAGCTATCTGATAAAGCAAAGTGAGACAAAAATTTTGTCAGTATTCCTTTAATGATGATGTTTTACTACAGTGTGTCCTCTCAAGTATTTTTGTGTGCGTTATAATCCCATTGCACATTGCGATGGTTGTCAGTTCCCTTAAAGGAGCTTTTGTGATGCTATCATCTTTAATTAAGAGCATGTTGGCATGGCCAAGCTGTATCTGTAAGTCTGGTTCATTATAAGCTCATCATTGCATTTATTGCCATTTAGAAAAGAAAAAAAAAATGAATGGGTGTTGGTGGCAGGGGCAGATGTGAAGCAGCCAATAAGTGTATTGACATAGAAAGGTGTACTATAAGATTTGGAGAAAGTTGTCAACACCCTTTAGTCAGAGGTGTTCGTAGTTTTCCTGTGCCATCTTGAATTCTGTGTAAATTTTCTTAGACTAAGAGGGGGCCACTGGTATACTTGATATTTCATGATAGTACAATTTTATAAATTTTTACTGCATCATTGGCATCAGGAAATCTGGACAAGTAAAGTAACCTAGGAAATATAATTACATTTTCGCATTTGCTGCTGTGTCATCATTGATGCAGCTCATTCTTCTACATGAGTTTCAAAGCTGCAGCATGTACAGTCCCATCGGAAAAAGATTAGCACAAGTGAACTGGCGGCCGGAGCGGCAAAATCACGAAATGCGGCACAAGGGACTGGTGGCCGGAGTGGCAAAATCGCGACACGTTTTCTGATGGCCACCCCTGCCGCATGTCGTGATTTGGCCGCTCCGGCCACCAGTCCATTCTGCTAATCTTTTTTCCGCGGGGACTGTACATGCACTAGAATGCAGTCATATTGTGTCATACTTGCCAGAAATAAGCTCAAGAGCTGTCCTCTTATTTTTTTCATTCATGCTTCAATTTACGTTGATAAAAAAAATATTGTTGGCCCATAGCAGTCTCACTGTGAGGCATCAGTGTTACACAGGTATATAAGAATTTTATACCTAATTATGATCTTGCAATTAACCCCTTCAGATGCCCGTTAATTCTATCAAATGAAAATTTCGTTTCATCACATTTCTTCACAATCATGAAACCGTACAGCTGCAGAAGAAATTCAGAAATTTCAATTCTTTATTGAGTTTTCTCAAAATTAAAGAATGTGGACTCCATGCGAAAGCTCTTTATAGAAACATCAGATATGAGAATCTAACTATTTTTTGTCTAGCATTCTTGGAAAGCACCTATCCAGACGGTTGAAATATATGCCTAATGTAAAATGTGGAAAAATTGGCACTGAGAGCAAACATCCAGCCCTTTAGCTTCCTACTCATTTTACGAAAACGTTCTACACATATTTTGCAGTATAGGTCCAATCAGAAGTGCGATATGCTTGAAAAATATTTTAAATATTATAACTTTAGTCAGTGCTTTTTATTTCAACGCACTACCTTGCGTGCACAATTGTGTACGTAGCACATAAGGCAAGCCATGGTTGCTCATTTTTAAAATGTTCTAACACAGCATGCTTTCTTTGGTACTACGAACTAGCAGTGTGCTGTCTGTTTATGCACTGTGCTTTTGCTCTACCTCTGCAGCATGATTTCACAGGTGGCATTAATAACCCGTAACCCAAATGCTCACTGGCCAATGATATGACATATATGATGTCAGTGCAGTTATACTTTGTAAAGCCTAGCACTATGGAAGCCTAGCTTGTGGTACTTTGTGGGGCTACATTGTGAGACCTTGACATAATGCGGCGCTTGTGGATGCTTTAGAAATGTAAAGGTTCACGGAAGCTTGTTAGATTTGGTGCAGTCTACTGGGACACATTATGGTGGTGCTGCTGAAGAGTGAGTGTCATTGAGCACTGATGCAAAAAGAGCAAGGTTCTGGCTAGCCAAAGTTTGAGCTTTGGATGCCGCATTACCAAATTTTTTTCTTGCACATTAGACACAAAGAATGAACAACTCAGTGGATGTAAGTGTGCCATTCTTGTTGTCTATGTGCTAGCCAGCCAACAAGCCATTAAACACATTAGGGTATGCTGCTAGAGGGGCTCTCAGTCATCGCTTAGATGCACCTCTGCGCATGCACTTGTGAAGAGAGATCCAGTATGGTGCATGCAGAATTGCAAATTACATTTAGGTGTACATATTGCTTTATTTTTTTTCCCCATATTAATTCTTTCAGGAACCACTAGGTGAGGTCTTGACATCAAATAAAAATGCTTTGTTGAAGGGCTATGGCAGCATTTTGTGTTAATTTCTTTTTTGTTCTTCCCTTCTCCCTTCTTTGTACCCTTGAATTTGCAAGTTAGCTAAGATGATCAAAAGTGATTCAAAAAGAAATTGGGCTGAATCAATGCTTATGCTTTTGTAGATGACCACAGCAGAGTCATCTTAAAACGAGGGGACAAGGATTATATTAATGCCAGCCTGGTTAAAGTGAAGGCAGCTAATCGCACCTACATTTAACTCAGGGAGTTTATTGTGTCTTCCATTTGTTGAGCCTTTGGAAAATATACGCATAGCAGTTCTGAAGAAGTTGGGCAATAAAATTTTGCATTTGAGTGTATTGTGCACGTTGTAGTATTGGCTTATTTATTTTCCGTGCTTTCTCTTTTTGCTTGTTTTCTAACACAGTGTTGGGAAACAGTGTTGTTGCAGTTAAACAATTAGCCCATGAACAGAGACTACTAAATCATTCTGAAACTGTTACAGGGCTTGTCAAGGTGTTCAGCATTTGATAATTTGCCGAGGGTGAATAAAATAATTATTGGTTACATTTTACCACAATATCACTATTGTCAATTTCATTGTATATTGTACAGGCTGAATAACTTGAAATCCTGCAGCAACTGTGTAAGAAACATTGCGACAACTCTGCACATGCGTTGAGAGAAACTGAAGTCTTTATGTTGAAACATGTCAAAACGACTTTGGGTATGTTATACTTCTGTTTCTTTTGTAGTTATTGACATATAACGGACGTGACAACTTCAATTTCTCTTGGTAAAGTAAATTTATGGGTAACCAAAATTAAGATCTTACTGTTGTGTAAAGGTAGACAGAAATGTATGTAAAACTAAGGCAATGATTATTTTTATAGCCAGAATAGCTGAAGAAAGCCGTGCAAATTTTGTTTTATTTTATCAGTTAACTTCGTTTATATATAACAGGCAACGTTACTCCTTCACAGCTCACATTGCAAAAAAAATACTGCGCCACAGATAGAAAAAAATATAGGTATGCTGCAATAAAATCGGTGTAAAATTGCCTCTTTTGTGTCGCAAAATATGACATTATTATATGGAAGACGTCTGACATCTGAACCCATTTACCACCAAACAAGTGGAGTGACGTGTTTATACTACCAGCAGCTACAGCGCACCACTTGCGCTCAAGATGAAACGTAGTTTGTCACATACTGCAAACATAAAGGCGAACAAATATGTGACGACGTAACCTTTCGTTGAGAAGTTGCTGTTGTAATATGTGGAGTTGTTTCGTGAAAGCGTTGCTTATTAAAAATAACGGCACTGCGAAATGCACGAAGTGAGACCTCTATAATTGGAATACTTGCGTACCAGCTGCAGTGTTGCCTTTATGTATGAAACAGAGTATAGCCATGGGGGATTACTACAGTCACAAATTTCAGTTCAAAACTGTGATGCCCCTGTGGGAAACCTTACGAAAATATGGTAAACAATTAGGACGAATAATCCGTGTATCATGTCGGAATATGGCATTACTGTAGTATTGCTCTTTGATGTGCCAGCTAGGTTAGAAAAAGCCAGAAGTGTGAAAGAGCATCTGAATTCAACAAAGCTAGCGTATTCGCTATGCTATACCATCAAGAACATATGTGCAAATATCGATTATAAATGCAGCTGGTAGTTCACAGTATTGCTTCAAAGGCTGCCTACCATTCCTTCAGCTTTACAATGTCTCCTCACCACTTTTCTTTTCACTTTTTGCTAGAGGAAACATGGTGGATAGTAAACATGATGTCTACTGTGCAGGTTTCTTTAAACGTCGCGACTGAGCAGTGCCTCTGGCTGAGGGGAAGAACTTCGTTGCAGGTTGGGCAGTGGCACCATTTGGTGGTGTAAAATGATGCCAATGTGCCAATACTATGGCCTTCAAGATGGGCGGTGTGATCAAGGGTTGCACCACATGATCTTCGTCATGTTGATACAGATTGATGGGAGGATGTGCTGAACATGGTGGGCGTAGTTCCATGTAGTGCACAGCTTTAAATGCTGTATGAATGATGAAAAGAAAAGAAAGGCTCGAAAGGCATGGCAGCTGCAGCATTTGATTACCAATTACTGTTCATACAAGGTGCAGATTTGTTGAGACACCCTTTGATATCTTTCATAAGAAATGTTGCAGGGGCCCTTGAAATGTTTGAATCATACCTTGCTTTCTGCCTTGTTACAGGGACCTTTACCGACAACTACTAGCCATTTTTGGCTCATGGTCTGGGAGCAGCAGACCAAGGCCATTTTAATGCTTAATCGTATCATTGAGAAAAACACTGTAAGTAAACTCATTTGTGTGCTCATTTTTCCCTCTAGGAGGAAACATTGTTTAGAATTGACTATTTGATCCAAAATAATTTTCTGTGTGTATGTGTTTCTCGAGCCTTCATTTGTCTTGAGATGAAGTAGTAGGGTGAAATGCACTGGGATATATAAAAAAGTTAAGCCATGAGTTAAGTTTGCAGTTGATTGTAGGAGTTTTGTATTTGTAAGTATTGCGTTTTGAAGTACTAGCCTTGTTGTTCTTTGCTGGTCAAGGATCTTCTACTCTCATGGATCTTTCACAATCTGCTAAGAGTGTTATGGAATCCCTACCCTGCCATCTTTACTGTTGTTTCTTGTGTGGGAGTGAACTTTCATTAGAACACTCATTCATCCCGTTGGTTAACTTGGCAAGGTTATAACTGTGAAAGCGCTGATAATTTGAACTAAAGGGAATCACCGAAGGGTACATTATATATATATATATATATATATATAGATATATATATATATATATATGTGCAACCTCTCAAGGTAAAGGTGCTGACCGATATGCCAAAAATGTCTCTTGTCGCAAATACAAATAGGTATCACTAGAGCAAAATGGCAAGCAGCAGTTGCAGAGAGCTGAGAACAGTGCTGTTAGGCGTGATGCTCGGGGGGGCGGAGGAGACTGTAAACGGGACTAGAAACTGTGTGCTCATCAACTACAATAACCCATTTTGTAAGGGTGCTACATTTAGGGGCGCTAACTTGAATTTTCTGAGCTCTCAATAGCAGCTGCACAATCTTGTGCAGTGAGCTGGGCATGGAAGTGAGGTGGTGGTGGAGGTAAAGACTGGCAGAGTGGTTCCTTGAGTACAGAAATAAGCAGACCATGCATTATAGTGTATATGCCCTTTAGATGCCAATTTTGTCCATTGAAAGTTTATTTAGACTAACAGCATGAATGTAAAACTTGGGACACCAGAGAAGAAAAAGGACAAACACTGCACAGACTTTTAACTGGTTTATTCTTTCTGAACTGGGTGCTTTTATACAATTGACGGGAAAGCTACAAAAATGTCTGTAACAGTTGAAAAGAAAACTAAGCATTAAAATTGAAAATAAGTGATATGAACGAAATCTGCACAAAAAGCATGAAAGTCCAACATGATGTGCATGCTACATTATGGCACTTGCACGTTTCAAGTTTCAAAAGTTTGCACTATTAAGTCTAAATATATCTAATGAGCTAGCCTAAGCCTGCACCCTGCTTGAAAATTCAGTTTCAACACATTGATAGCATCTCAAAAACATCTTTAAAAGAGTGCTGCAGCAGAATAAATTAATAATCTTCAATGCTTCAAGGAGTTTCTCAAGGTCTGTTTTGAACTCTTGTTTAATTCAACATGAGCACCCATTCACCCATGAAATTGAAGCTTCTGTTGCATGACAGGTTCAGGTCAAATGAATAAAAATTCGACTGATTTGCGCTAGAGATAATGAAATCAACCTATCATACATGGTTTCACATCCTTTCAAGCACCCATGAAAATTCCCAGTGCACCATTGCACTAAATGCACTGTGCGCTGTGTTTGCATTTTTTATTTCATTTGCTGATTGGCTGTAAGTGAGCATAGTGTCCTAGTGCAGTTCTAAACAAGCACAAAAAAATTGGGTTCTCTTGATGTGTGACAAGCAGAATGTTAGTTTTTGTTGCAAATATCAGTGTGTACATTATAAAAGTTACGAATTAGTCGTGTGTGACCTACGTGAGGCACCATTTGGGTTTGCTGTTCTCATTTCAGTTTGCTCACTTGGTTTTCTGTTGCACATGGCTGGTGACATAGAGAGTACTTTTATTTGCTCCTTGTAATTTAACCCATGATAAATAACTTCCATGGTTGCAGGTAAAGTGCCATCAGTCCGGCCAATGAGCCAGGATGAAGAGCTTGTGCTCACTGGTGTAGGAATCAA